>NC_133336.1:24527084-24779884 GCF_042186555.1 Aquarana catesbeiana | reverse complement strand
GGGAGGGCAGAAAGGCACAGTACAAGTGGGGGGGTGGAGGGCACAGTACAGGTGGGGGGGGGGGGCAGGAGGGCACAGTACAGGTGGGGGGAACAGAAAGGCACAGTACAGGTGGGGGGGCAGGTGGGCACAGTACAAGTGGGGGGGCAGAGAGGCACAGTACAGGTGGGGGGTCAGGAGGGCACAATACTGGGATCAGAAGGGGCACAGTACAGGTTTCAGGATGCTACCTGGGACGTGGCCATCCTGGGAAAGCTCAGTAAAAATTGTGACTCGGCAAATCCAGGACAGTTGGCAAGTACGATATAATGCAAGATTATCATGGGGCCCCTATGCACCTGGGGCCCCAGAGCAGGCCCCAGATGGAGACTGCAAGATGGGAGAATTAGTTGAAGCTCCTAGAGCGCTCCCCTCTCCTCACATATTAATACTGCGCCCAGGGCACGTGACCCTTCTGCCCACCCCTTGCCCCATCCCTGACTACAAGTGGCCATTTCAACACACATTGCATGGGCAATGTCCACTGCTGTCACCATCAGGAAACCCACCCTGAGAAATGTCGTGCAGCCATTGCTGGAGTACATGTACGCAGGAAGTGGCCGCAAAGAGGCTGCGGTAGGTCAGTAGCCATAAATAATAAAGAATGAGAACAAGTGTTTTTTTTTTTTTTTCCCCAGTCTACTTCATCGCAACACTTCCACGGCTCGTCCAGCAGAGGCTTTTCTATGCAAAGTCTCTGATTGAAGAAATCCAGCCGTGGCCAGAGCGGCCCTTGTACCGTCCTGATGGGAAATGGTGATAATTGGTGTTGGATCTCCAAGTCACAACTTATCCTAATGAAGTGCCTCGTGTGGGCTGGCGTTCCGCCCTCCAGCCGCTGAGTGATGCCTGCCCCCCCCCCGGGGTCGCGGTACGGTAACTCGAGCCCGCCCGCTGGACGTGATAATCCAACACGCCGAAGACTAAAGACGGATTCAGCTGTTCCCGGCCCAGCAGCTGCGTGCCCTATTTTATCCCGCCGGCGGGTTCTGCCAGTTATAGACAAGATGGGCATCTCCGAAATACGACGAGGGGGGAATGATTTCAGACATCGATAATCTCCAGATCCCCGAACTTTCTAATATTGAGATAGGTCAACTTTCCCGGGGGCCGGAGAACGCATATATCATAATCAGAGAGAGTGCAAGCTCCTATGCGCTATATACAGATTCCAAGCAAGTGCCGGGACAAGGTAACCTAGAGCCCAGAGCCAACATGCCAAATCCCCCACCCCCCCCAAAGAAAAAAAATAAAAAAAAATTGAGCACTAATCTGCATGATTACCCCCTAAGCATAAATTCCCCCTACTCCCAGTTCAAATCACCCCCCCGCGCTGAGATCCCCCTCCCCAGTACAAATCCTTACCCCTCCATACCCCAAACTCCTCCAGCGCAAATGCCCCCACCCCTCCTAGCACAAATCTTTAACCCCTCAAATTTCCCCTCGAAGTACACATCCCCCCCCCCCTCCAATTCCCCCTCCTAGCACAAAAAAATTTCTAGTCTCAAAAATTTCTTTCTAGCACAAATCCCCTCCCCCCTATACCATACCACCTAGACATGTGCACTGCCTAAAGCAATTTGTTTGTATTCGTTTTTTGTTTTTTTTTGGGTCATTCGTTCTGATCGCAATTCGTTTCACAAAGTATTTTATTAATAAAAAACAGCTAAGTTTTTTACTCACATTTTAGATACTTTTGCAAGGCATAAAATCCACGTGCAGCGAGCTCGTACTCCCACGCCACTTCCGGTCAATCCCGACGCGTGTCGTCGCGTGACTTCATCAGGGGGATCTCCTTTCAGAAAAAAAGTCTAGTCTTCCAGTGGTTAAAGCAGCCCGCCCATTTGAACGCAATGCAGGTGACCCCGCATTAACGCACTGCAATCATGTGAATGAGCCCCCCATACAAAGATGCACTATATTACCAAAAGCACTGGTCCATGAAGACATGGATGAGCGAGTTCGGGGTGGAGGAACTTGACTGGCCTGCACAGAGTCTTGACCTCAACCCGATGAGTTAGAGCGGAGACTGCAAGCTAGGCCTTCTCGTCAGTACCTGACCTCACAAATGGGCTTCTGGAAGAATGGTCAAATGTTCCGATAGACACACTCCTAAACCTTGTGGACGGCCTTCCCAGAAGAGTTGAAGCTGTTATAGCTGCAAAGGGTGGGCCAACTCAATATTGAACCCTACGGACTAAGACTGGGATGCCATTAAAGTTCATGTGCGTGTAAAAGCAGGCGTCCCAATACTTTTGGTAATATAGTGTACATTTTTAGGTACTTATATTGGCTTAATATCTTTTAATGATCAATGAATAGAAAGCTGCACTGGGTGGTGGTGGGGGGTGGGGGGGTGGGATTTAATATTCTTTTGGCTGGAGATCGGCCCGTGCTTTTTTTCTCAGGCAGCGTGGCAGCTCTTTGATCGCCTAGAACCCCGGAGAGGATCGCGCGGCACGCAGGCTGATGTAATTGCTTGCTGGAGTCGATCACACTCCTATCTGATCTGGTGATAGCGGCGGTGACAGCTCTGTGAATTCCGAGCCGGCTCCCCCATTGTCTCTAATCCGGCTAAATCTCCGCCAGACAAACGCCTGTCAGGGCCCCATTGTCAGATGGTCTGCGGCAGGTCGTAGCCGGCAGGCCTGTCTGCTAATTAATCAAGGTGTGTACCTCGTGTTCAGCCCCAGACACTTCCATTACAAGACGGTTCCCCGGCTTTGCCCGACGGCGCTCGGATATCGCCGGGCGTTTTAAAGTTTAATCGGCTTATTTTTTTTTTTTTGAGTCCGCCCTCATCCTAACAACATGCCAACGACATTTTTAAATAAAACGTTTTTCCGTTTTTTTTTTTTTAAGCCATACCTTGTTTTTTAGACCCGGCGACGCCATCGCCGGGTCTCTGTGCTTCTCTATGCAATGCAGGCAGATCGCGGCTGGTGGGAGGGGCCAGCAGGGTGCTGTGCATGGCTTCCCGAAAGGGATCACAGCATGTGACGCCCTCTCCTGGCACAGGAGGGCCAAATACTAAAGACCAGGTGTGAGATCTGAAAACCTCACGGCAAGAACAAGAGGATGATGAAGTTAAGCTAATATTGTCTGCATGGAGTTTGTATGCTTCCTCCAGGCTTGTGTGTTCCCTATGGAGCTCACCGCTCCACCTACAATCCACAATCCTCCCGACAGGTAGACTGGCTTTGGAATTTATCATGCATGTGTGACTGTAGTGGGTCATTAGAGTGTAAGCTCCTCCGACGTACACTGACATGACTGGTTCAGTGTTCTCTGTACAGCACTATGGTATATGTCAGAGCCAGGGCCGTCTTTTAATATTCATTGGACCCTGGCAAAACTTTTCTTGGGCCCCCCCCCATGTAGTTTTGCTCTCCACCTGCTCTGAGACATACAATAAAGAGCATCTAGACTCAAAATCAGTTTACTGAATCAGAATCGGGCAGCTATTGCGATTGGTTGCCAGAGGTTACAGTGTATCATTACCGCTCACTGACTGGTTGCTAGAGGTTACAGTGTATCATTACCGCTCACTGACTGGTTGCTAGAGGTTACAGTGTATCATTACCGCTCACTGACTGGTTGCTAGAGGTTACAGTGTATCATTACCGCTCACTGACTGGTTGCTAGAGGTTACAGCACACATTACCGCTCACTGATTAGTCGCTAGAGGTTACAGCACATGATTTCTGCTTGTTGATTGGTTGCTAGAGATTACTGTGGATATGACCTCGGGGGGGCATGATATACATATCGATGCCGACGGCCGCCGCTATTTAGATATGAATAACAGTAATGTACATGTAAACACAGGGTCTGCAGGTGAGTCATCTGTACTCAACAATAGGGCAGAGCTGGGCAGGATTAGTAGCAGCACTTCACACTGAGATATCGGGACACAGCACGGGTCTAAAACCTCAAGGGACCAGGGAATTTAAACCAGGATAGTTGGCAAGTATGAGGCAGCTGCTTTGAGCCCCACAACAATGACAGGGCCCAGGGCAGCTGCCCCCCTTTGCCCTGCCTTTAAAACGGCCCTGGTCAGAGCTATATCACTGTAAAATAATAGTGTGTGACTGTGGTGGGGCGTTAGAGTGTAAGCTCCTCTGGTGTAGACAGATATTCTGTAGTTCTGTACAGAAAACACTGAGCCAGTCACGTCAATCCCTGCACCAGAGGAGCTTACACTCTAAAGTCCCCAGCGCAGTCACACACTATTATTTTACAGTGATATAGTGCTGACATATACCGTAGTGCTGTAGAGAACACTGAGAGAGTCACATCAATCTCTGCATCAGAAGAGCTTACACTCTAATGTCCCCACCATAGTCACAGATCATTATTATACATTTAAATAGCTCTGACACATTCTGTAGTGCTGCACAAAGAACACTAAGCAGGTCACAATCGCGTCGGTGCCAGAGGAGCTTACGCTCTAAAGCCCCCACCACAGACATGCAGAAGAGCTTACACTTTAAGGTCCCCTCACAGTCACACACAATTATACATTTATAAAGCTCTGACATATACCGCAGTGCTGTACAGAGAACACTGAACCAGTCACAATAGTCCCCCCCCATAGTCACACACTATTATTATACGTTTATATAGCGCTAACATATTCTGCAGTGCTGTACAGAGAACACTGAGCCATTAATATGTCAGAAGAGTGTAAGCTCCTCTGGTGCGGAGATGCTGCCCAATGCAGCTATTTGTCCAGCCAAACTGCTGGCACATTTGTTTTGTGTGAGTGATGCAAAACTGAATGTTCTTCTTTTATTTCCTCTACAGGTCGAATGTGTTTTTTTTTTTAGTTCATAAAAAAAAAAAAAAATACAGCAGTTAAGGAAAATACTGCGTTATGGCCACTAGATGGCTTTTGAAGTTCTTAAAAAAAAAACAAAAATCTGATCCTCAGCTCCATCTAGTGGCCATAATAGAGTATTACCCCAAACCATGCTTTTTTTTTTTAAATGAATGAATAACATTCGACCTGTAGAGGAAATAGAAAAGCATTCCACTTTAAACCATTCACACAGAACAAATGCACCAGCAGTTTTCTCTGGACTGATATCGATACAAGTTTTGCTCCCTTTGGCTGCATCCTGTGAACATTAATGCAGATTTCCTGCCTGTCTTATGCAGAGACGACCTCCAAATGGCAGTTTGGGTATTAAAGAAAGAAGAAAAGCTGAACCGATTGAACTTCCCCTGCTCCTCACACTCCTTATATCAGGCCCGGAGTGACATTTATGAATTTTATTAACACTTCCTGTCATAACACAACAATAACCGTTAGCGCCTGACAATGAGGGAAGCGGCTTTATCCCCTGTAAGCCGCCGGTTTTGGCAGTGAAATTGCCGCGCAGGCGAGAATGAATGTCCTTTTTATGACATTCCGCCAAGCCTGTTTTGTAATGGGGAATTTTGATTTTTTTTTTTCTCTCTTCAGCGCTCTCTAATGCGGCGAAAGATTATGGGAGACAGTTATGTATATATTAACGTACGTCGAGATTAAGGCCGGCGTTAAACCCGGCGATGGGACAGAATTAATGCCGACCGCCGAGACACAACGACGCTTTGTCATCTTAAGGGTCGGCGCAGAGACGGGGCGCGCTGTACATTCGATGTGTCAGTCGTATACACTGCTTCATCGACATTTATCCTCCCGTTCAACAGCGAAAGTGAACTTCACCCATATAAATACAGCAAGAATAATTCCAATATCCTTATCATTGTATATATTATATATACTGTATATAGAATATTATATTATGTATAGATTATTATATTTATAAATTATATTATATTTGATAGATTATTATATTATATTAAATTTTATAGAATATTATATTATTTTAGAACATTATATTATAATAATATATTATATATTGATTATTATATTAATAATATTCTATATTAATATAATAATCAATATATAATATACTATATATAATACAATTTAATATATTATTATAATAAATATTCTAAAATAATATAATAAAATTATATTATATGAAATTTTATAGATTATATTATATTTTATTATATTATTTTAGAATATTATATTATATTAAATTGTATTATATATAGTATATTATATATTGATTATTTTTTTTTAATAATATAATATTCTATATTAATATAATAATCAATATATAATATACTATATATAATACAATTTAATATATTATTATAATATAATATTCTAAAATAATATAATAAAATATAATATAATCTATAAAATTTCATATAATATAATCTATAAAATATAATAATTTATAAATATAATAAGCTATACATAATATAATATTCTATAATATAGAATATTATATTAATCTAGATTATTATATTATATATTTATTTTTATATTATAAATAGATTATTATGTCATCTCTCTTCGTGACTGTGGTTAAAAACTAGTGTGTAGAGTGTAAGCTCCTCTGGTGAAGAGACTGTTGTGGTTGCCCCAGTTTTCTCTGTACAGCACTATAGTATATCTTGGAGCTATATTAATGTAATAATGCGTGACTATGGTAGGATATTTAGAGTGTAAACTCCTCTGGTTCGGAGATTCGTGTAAACGGCTTGGTGCTCCCTGTACAACACTGCAGTATATGTCAGAGCTATACAAATGTATAATAATAATAGTGTGTGACTGTGATTGGGGACATTAGAGTGTAAGCTCCTCTGGCGCAGAGACGAGAGACGGACATGCCTGGCTCTGTATTTCCTGTACAGCACTGCGGTATATGTCAGAGCTATATACATTTATATTACTGCCTGATTGTCTGATAACATTAGAGTGTAAGCTCCTCTGGTGCCGAAACTGATGGTAATGGCTCAGTGTTCTCGGTACAGCACTGCGGTAAAAGTCAGAGCGATATAAATGTATGATAATAATAGTGTGCGATTGTGAAGGGATATTAGAGTGTAATGCTGCGTACACGCGACCGGACTTTCCGGCAGAAAAGGTCCGACGGAACCATTCCATCTGACATTCCGATCGTGTGTGGGCTTCATCGGACCTTTTTTTTTTTGTGTGTGACTGTGGTGGGACATTAGAGTGTAAGCTCCTCTGGTGCAGAGACTGAGGTGAATGGCTCAGTGCATTCTGTACTGCACTGCAGTATACGTCAGAGCTATATAAATGTATAATAGAGTGTAAGCTCCTCTGGTGCAGAGTCTGATGTGACTTGGCCTTGCTCAGTGTTCTCTGTACAGCACTGTGGTATATGTCAGCTATATAAATGTATAATAATAATAGCGTGTGACTGTGGGGGGATGTTAGAGTGTAAGCTCCACTGCTACAAAGACTGATGTGACTGGCTCAGTGTTCTCTGTACAGCACTATGATACATGTCAGCGCTATATAAAGGTATAATAATATATTGACTGTGATGGAACATTAGAGCGTAAGCTCCTCTGGTGCAGAGACAGAGGTGACTGGTTCAGTGTTCTCTGTGCAGCACTATGGTATATGTCAGAGCTACATACTGTAAATGTACAATAATAATAGTGTGTGACTGTGATGGAACTTTAGAGCGTAAGCTCCTGTGGTGCAGAGACTGATGTGACTGGTTCAGTGTAGCAAATGTCAGAGCTATATAAATGTATAATACTGCCTGACTGTCCTAGGACATTCGAGTGTAAGCTCCTGTGGTGCAGAGACTGATGTGACTGGCTCGGTGTTCTCTGTACAGCACTATGGTGTATGTCAGAGCTATATACTGTAGATGTACAATAATAATAGTGTGTGACTGTGGTGGGGCATTGGAGTATACGTGCCGCTGTGAACTAGAAAAAGAATTTGGCGCACGGCGTCCGTCAGCGCCCGCATCACAAGTAGAGCGTTAAAAATCTCAGCGAGTGTTTTTATTGGTTGTATAAACAGCTCATTCTATTTTTGTTACTTTGTAGAAACCACACTGAGAAGTATCAATACGTGTTTTTTTTTTTTGTTTTTTTTTCTTTTTTAAAAAAAAAAATCTTTCCCAGAGCCGTCAGCCGGCGTCGGGTTACCCCGATCTCTCACCGCGAGTGCGAAACTGATTCTTCGGTGTCCTGGGATTCCACAGGGATTCGGTGTCAAGGCGAATACTTTCCTTACGTCAGGCCGGGGTATATATATCGCCCCGCGGAAAGACTGAGCTATGGAAGTCATTTCTGTCACCTGACCGCGTTAGGCTCACAGCTGACCGCAGAAGACGAAACGTGACACTCGCTAAACACACACTGAGGGCTGGTTCACGCCATAAAAACGCACTCCAGATCTGTTCCGGATCAGTTTCTGCTTTGTGTTTTTGATGCATTCCAGTGCATTTTTGGTGCGTTTTGATGCGTTTCCAGGCGCTTTTTTTTATATTTTCCTTTTTTTTCCCACTATACTAGGGTCCAGTGCGTTTTTGATGCGTTATTGATGCATTCCAATGCGTTTAAGTGCATTTCTTTTGGAACTGGAAAGCCCTGCAACTGACTGCACCGGTGTGAACTATGCCATTGGAAACCACTTAACTTACTTTCCATGCGTCTTTGATGCAGAAAAAAAACTCACTGTAAACTGCATGTGGCGGGAACTGGCCCTGAGAGTATTTATTGTTGGGATCACAGACCTCCGAAGGGCGGAGAATGCCCCCAAGGCCCCCAGTATGTGCGTGAAATATGTGTATTCTCCTAACTGACAATGAAGACATTGGATGGTATGTCTGGGGGTCGGGAAAGTCAGGCCTCAGGACCAAAGTGAAACTAGTTTAAGAGGGGCACACTGATTTACGGCTACAATTTTATTTAAAGTCCAACTTTTTTTTTTATTTTGGATAGTCGAGGAGGGTTATAACCCCTGTCATTTTTTTCTTTGGTAACTGTATCCCATTTGGGAGATCTCCCTTCACTTCCTGTCCCATAGCCAAAACAGGAAGTGAGAGGAAATCTCTCCAAAGTGAGTAAATTCCTGGATGTCACCAGAACTAGTGTCTCCCTTTGGGAAATTTTCCCTCTATTCCTGTTTTGGGGAAAACACAACATTTTGGATTTTTTTTTTTCACTTTGGATGATAATGGTAAACAGGAAAAATAGAGAGAGTGAATCTCCCTGACGGGGGGCACAAACAGCAATAAAAACCTAACAGGGGTTCTAATCCATCTCCATTCTCCACTAAAGTTTTGCTTTTAGTTACCCTTCAAGGTTTGATATTGTAGAGTTTATATAAACCCAAAAACCAATATTTTATATATGGCAGTTTACTAGTTCTTAGGTTAAAAAAAAAAAAAAAAAAGCGTCAGCAGCTACCACATTCAGGGATGCCAAATGTCCCGGATTTGCTGGGACAGTCCCGCATCTTGTATCTCAGGAGCGCTGATGGCAGTTTTCTAGTTTTTGGGGATAAAAAAGTATTGAACCATATCCATAGATGCCAAATGTCCCAGATTTTGCTGGAGCAGTCCTGCATCTTGTATCTCAGAGTGCTGAGATTTTTGGGGATAAAAAAGTATTGAATGCAGCCGCCACATCCATAGATGCCAAATGTCCCAGGTTTGCTGGGACAGTCCCGCATCTTGGACCTCAGGAGGGCTGATGGCAGTTTACTAGTTTTTGGGATTAAAAAAAAAAAGTAGCAGCTGCGGCCACCACATACATAGATACCAAATATCCCAGATTTGTTGATACAGTGTTGCATCTTGGACCTCAAGAGTTCTGATGGCAGTTTACTCATTTTTGGGGATAAAAAAGTAGCGAATGCAGCCACCACATCCATAGATGCCAAATGTCCCGGATTTGCTGGGACAGTACCACATCTTGTATCTCAGGCATGCTGATTACAGTTTACAGGGATAATAAAAGTAGCGACTGCAGCCAACACATCCATAGATGCCAAACGTCCCGGATTTGCTTGGACAGCCCCACATCTTGTATCTGAGGCATGCTGATGGTAGTTTACATGGCTGCAGTCACTACTTTTCTTATCCATGTAAACTGCCATCAGCATGCCTCAGATACAAGATGTGGGGCTGTCCAAGCAAATCCGGGACATTTGGCATCTATGGATGTGTTGGCTGCAGTCGCTACTTTTATTATCCAACACATCCATAGATGCCAAATGTCCCAGATTTGCTGGGACAGTCCCACATCTTGGACTTCAGGCGTGCTGATGGCAGTTTACAAGTTTTTTTGGGGATAAAAAAAAAAAAAAAAGCAACTGCAGCCACCACATCCATAGATGCCAAATGTCCCGGATATGCTGGGACAGTCCCACATCTTGCATCTCAGGTGCGCTGATGGCAGTTTATTAGTTTTTGGGGATAAAAGTCTGTGAATGAATAAAGAGGATTGTACAGCCTGTGAACATGCACCGGATTTTGCATGCACTCTGGACCGATATCCAGTTTGCTATTATATGGCTGAAATGCGTCAGCACCGTGCTTTTATCTGTTAATCTTACCATGTGAGTGGATTGTGCAGCCATATACAGCTGAAATGCGTCAGCACTGTTTATATCTGAATCTTATCCCATGAGTGAATAAAGAGGATTGTACAGCCTGTGAACATGTGCCAGCTTTTGCATGCACACTAGACCAGTGATGGCGAACCTTGGCACCCCAGATGTTTTGGAACCACATTTCCCATGATGCTCAACTACACTGCAGAGTGCATGAGCATCATGGGGAAATGTAGTTCCAAAACATCTGGGGTGCCAAGGTTCGCCATCGCTGCCCTAGACCGATCATCAGTTTGCAATTATATGGCTGAAATGCGTCAGCACCGTTTTTTTATCTGTGAATCTTACCCTGTGAATGAATAAAGAGTATTGTACAGCCTTATACAGCTGAAACGCGTCAGTCCAGAACTGCATGGAGTTTGCATATGCTTGCTTGGGTTTCCTAGAAGTACTCCGCTTTCCTTTCTCCCACCTGAGACAAGCTGGTAGGTTAATTGGCCCAACTGAAAAAAGACAAAAAAAAAAAAAAAAAGATGCAGCTATAACTGGGGGGGTGGGGGGGGGGTCATTTGCAATCCTCATAGGCGCACACGCTCATACAAACATAAATTTTTTAGATCTATCTTTTAAAAAGCGGAAAAAATTAAATAAAAATAATAACGTGCCCGCAGGTTCACCCGCCATCTCACAGTCCCCGCCGAGTTAAGAGGGCGCCCGGGGAAGACAGCGAAGCGCCCTGGTGTTTTTCAGACGCAGTAAATATAGAGAAAAAGATTCCCTCCCGCGGAGCCCGGCGGAGAGCGCCGAGCTCCCGCTCTTCCCATCCAATGTCAGGCAGCCCTTGTGATATCTAAATTGTCATTCCGCATTCGGCTCCGGAGCCATAAAATTCTTATTGCATTTGTCTGTGCAGTTGCTTAAAACGAGCGGCGGTGCTTACAGACAATTCCGATTTTCCTAAGCCGAGCTTTTAATGACCTCTGTTTATTAAGCGGGGATGGAATTTGCTTCCAAATGTGGATTGGGAGGGGGAATGGCACTTTTATGAGCGTGTAAGCAAAACCACAAGCGCAGTTCGCTAATAGGCCTTCTCTCGTTCACCTTATCCTCGGCGGGGAGGGGAGGCGGTGGGGGAGGGCAGGGTGTGCGATGAGCTCGTGCCGCGGCGATGCGTTGTTTTTTTTTTGTTTTTTTTTTTTTTTTACCACAGAAATTCCGAACCCGACACCCTTCCTGCCGCTCGGGCATGTCAGCTGCTTGTCTCAGCGGCATGGGCAATCTGAACACCAAAGGGGTTAAAAAAGACACATCCATACATTTTTAGTACCCTGAATCTGACCTGGTATCCGCCTCTTGCAGTCCCTGTACAGCGGAGCTCAGACTGGAAGAGGGAGAAGCAGCATAAGGAGCCAGTGGGTTCATGTGACAGCAATAGGCATGCTGATAGAAGGAGAGAGCATAGTGACAGAGGGATGAGCTATGAGCTCATCACTGTGCTGCTTCTCCTTTCACTGTCCAGTCACAGGTTGGGGGCTCATCCGGGATGAGCTTGAGGTGAATGATGCTGTCCTCCTGGATGTAGAGGGACCATCTACATTGCATTTACTTAATTGTATTTTTTAAAAGTAAGTAGACAACAAGAAGCATGCTGATAGGTGTAGAGAGCAGATTGACAGAGGGATGAGCTCATCACTGTGCTGCTTCTCCTTTCACTGTCCAGTCACAGCTTGGAGGCTTATCCGGGATGACCTTGAGTTGAATGATGCTGTTCTGGATGTAGAGGGACCATTTACATTGCATTTAAGTCATTAATTGTATTTTTTAAAAGTAAGTAGTGCAATTACCTGAATCTGATCTGGTATCCACCTCTCGCAGTCCCTGTACAGCAGAGCTCAGACTGGGAGGGGAAGAAGCAGCACAAGAAGCTAGTTGGTTCATGTGACAACAAGAAGCATGCTGATAGGGGGAGAGAGCAGAGTGGCATAGAGATGAGCTCATCACTGTGCAGTTTCTCTTTTCACGGTCCAGTCACAGGTTGGGGGCTCATCTGGGATGAGCTTGAGTTGAATGATGCTGTCCTCCTGGATGTAGAGGGACCATCTACATTGCATTTACTTCATTCATTGTATTTTTTAAAAGTAAGTAGACAACAAGAAGCATGCTGATAGGGGGGGAGAGCAGATTGACAGAGGGATGAGCTCATCACTGTACTGCTTCTCCTTTCACTGTCTAGTCACAGGTTGCAGGCCTATCCGGGATGACCTTGCGTTGAATGATGCTGTCCTCCTGGATGTAGGGGGACCATCTACATTGCATTTAATTCACTAATTGTATTGTTTAAAAGTAAGTAGTGCAAATACCTGAATCTGATCTGGTATCCACCTCTCTCAGTCCCTGTACAGCAGAGCTCAGACTGGGAGGGGAAGAAGCAGCACAAGAAGTTAGTTGGTTCATGTGACAACGAGAAGCATGCTGATAGGGGGAAGAGAGCAGAGTGGCAGAGAGATTAGCTCATCACTGTGCAGTTTCTCTTTTCACTGTCCAGTCACAAGTTGGGGGCTCATCCGGGATGACCTTGCCTTGAATGATGCTGTCCTCCTGGATGTAGAGGGACCAGCTACATTGCATTTAATTCATGTGACAACAAGAAGCATACTGAAAGGAAGAGAGAGCAAATTGACAGAGGGATTAGCTAATTACTGTGCTGCCTCCCCTTTCACTGTCCAGTCACAGATTGGGGGCACACCCGGGATGACCTTGCGTTGAATGATGCTGTCCCCCTGGATGTCAAGGGACCATCTACATTGGGGTCCGGGATGAACTGAGCTCCGAGCAAATGGGTTGAATGATGCTGCCCAATCAAACTGAGGACATCTAGTGGCAGAAAGAAGTACTGCAGGGGTAAGCTATAGACTGAAGGTGAATATTGCAGCACAGTTAGTTTGTTGGTTCTTTGTTGTTGTTGTCGTTTTAATCTAGTTCATGTTTATCTTGTTGTTTTTGGCTGGTGTTATGCTTTAAAGGGACCTTTTTTACCTTCTAGTGCTATTTAAAGCAGCTGTAAATCCCAACTGGTTGACATTTTGGTTTGCTTTGTGCACTGTGTATCATAAACGATTGCTATATTTGTAATCCTTTTATTGCCTCTGTTGTTACATCTCAGTGCTCAGTGATCTCCCGCGGCCTCTTTGCGGCCACTTCGCTTCAACAACAAGTCTTGTAAAGACATCTAAACCTGTGACTTTCAAAAAGCTCTAATATATCTAAAATGATTTTTAAAAATGACATTTGTTCTTACATTGTGTCATCTGTCCACCTCAGTGCTGCTGATCTCCTGCAGCTGTTTTTCAGGCTTCATGCACTTTAGCGATGGCTGCATGGCATTTCTCAAGACGGGTTTCCTGATGGTGACATCGGTGGACCACACCTGCGTAATGGGTGTCGAAACGGTCCGTTTTAGTCTCCATTAAAAGGCAACAGGCAATTCAGTCCAGTTCAATTTCATTACAACCAGATCCGGCATCGGAAATCAGCCAGAGGGGGCGCTGTGTTTGTTTTTCAACATCTTTCAATCATAAAGTTTGATTTTATTGCGTGTGTAGTTTTTCGTTTTTTGTTTTTTTTGTTTTTAATATGTATCCAAACCTCTTTAAGCCGACCACCTCCCACCCCTTTAAGAGTTCTAAAAGCCAGGAGGTGAAGGCGGGCATTCGGGTCATGTGACCGATGTGGTTGGCTGTCGCGGCGGTCACATGATTGTAAAGCTCTCGATCGCTAATATGTATCGGGAGCTTACTGATCCCTACATGGGAGCATACGTTGTTGTAACGGGGTCGCATATATGCGGCCGCTCGGCATTAAGGCCCACCCGCCAAGCAGGCGTATATATGCGTATGGCCGGCATCAAGGGGTTAAAGCAGAAAAGCACCATCCAAAAATGACAAAATGATAAAAAATAAAATAAAAGCACATTAAAAAATAGAACAAAAAAACGCTTTTGTTTCCCCTGCAGCACTTCTTTTCCATTATTCAACCCACCTCCTCTGAGCCCAGGTCATCCGGGACATGCCCCCCCCGTTCAGTAATTTTTTTTTTCCACCACTAGATGTCCTCAGTCTGCGGGGCAGCATCGGCCAACTCAAGGTCATCCCGGACAAGCCCCCAACCTGTGACTAGCCAGTTGAAGAAGTAGCAGCACAGTGATGAGCTAATCTGTCACTCTGCTCTCTCCTCCTATCAGCATGATTTTTGCTGTCACATGAACTGATTGGCTCCTTGTGCTGCTTTTCCCCTCTTCCAGCCTTGTTTCCAGTGCAGTAATTTTTCTTTCCACCACTCGATGTCCTCTGTCTGAGGGGCAGCATCAGCCAACTCAAGGTCATCCCGGACAAGCCCCCAACCTGTGACTAGCCAGTTAAAGGAGAAGCAGCACAGTGAAGGGCTCATCTGACACTCTGCTCTCTCCTCCTATCGGCATGCTTTTTGCTGTCATGTGAATTGATTGGGTTCTTTGTGCTGCTTTTCCCTTCCTCTTCCAGTCTTGTTTCCAGTGCAGTAACTTTTTTCCACCACCACTAGATGTCCCCAGTCTGAGGGGCAACATCAGCCAACTCAAGGTCATCCCGGACAAGCCCCCAACCTGTGACTAGCCAGTGAAAGGAGAAGCAGCACAGTGATGAGCTCATCTGACACTCTGCTCTCTCCTCCTATCGGCATGATTTTTGCTGTCACATGAACTGATTGGCTCTTTGTACTGCTTCTTCCTCTCTGTCTGAGTGCTGCTGTGTAGAGACTTTGAGAGGCTGATACCAGGTCAGATTCAGGTGTCTATTTTAAAATACAATGAATGAATTAAATGTAATGTAGATGGTCTGTCTACATTGGAGAGGAGAGGAGAGGGGAAGGGAGTAGGGTGGAGGAGAGGAGGGTGGAGGAGAGGGGAAGGGAGGAGAGGAGAGGGGAGGGGAGGGAGGGAGGGGAGGAGAGGAGAGGAGAGGGGAGGGGGGGAGGGGAGGGGAGGGGAAGGGAAGGGAAGGGAAGGGAGGGGAGGGGAGGGGAGGGGAGGGGAAGGGAGGAGAGGGGAGAGGAGGGTGGAGGAGAGGGGAAGGGAGGAGAGGAGAGGAGAGGAGAGGAGAGGAGAGGAGAGGGGAGGAGAGGGGAGGGGGTTAAACCCAGAAAGTCTCCAAATGAAAATGTGGCCCTCAGACGTATCCTCCATCCTATTATTGGGCAGTCGGGAGATTTAGGAGAATTACACCTAATTGGCAGCCGCGCCGGCCAAATGTGATGTCAGTTTTCCTAATGAAATGACAGCTGAAATCATCCTTCATAAAAGCCGAGGAGTTTATGAGCTGATGAAGGAGACAAAACGAGGCGACGAGGCGGCCACAGAAAATCTTTGTAGCAAAAACATTCGCTGTCCTGAATCTAATCTGAAGCTTAGGGCCCATTTATATCTTGGTGTTGCAGTAACGGGACCGTTAACGCATGGCAAGGCATTATATGCGCACTTAGGGTCTCGTTCACGTGTGCGGCAGCCCTACAAATTTGTCAAAATTCGTTAAAAAACCCATTTAACAAATTTGAATTTGAAAATGTGAAAATCCTAAATATTAACTAACTATTAACCACTTGCTGACCAGCCGCCGCAGTTTTACTGTGCCAGAATGGCACGGCTGGGCAAAACGACGTTATGTAACATCGCTTCGCCCTGTGGCCACTAGGGGCTCACGCTCGCTGCTCGCCGCTCGCCCCCAGAGCCAATGCGAGTGCCCGGCGGGCGCGATGTCTGCCGGGCTCCCGTGATCGCTCGAGAACCGTGATCTGTGTGTGTAAACACACACATCCCAGAGGGGAGAAGAGACTGATTGTGTTCATACAAAGTATGAACAGTGATCTGTCATCTCCCCTACACAGTCCCCTCCCCCCTTCGGTTAGAACACACTGAGGGAACACAGTTAACCCCTTGATCGCCCCGTAGTTTTTAACCTCTTCCCTGCCAGTGACATTTTTACAGTAATCAGTGCATTTTTATAGCACTGATCGCTGTATAAATTCCAATGGTCCCAAAAATGTGTCAAAAGTGTCCGATGTGTCCGCCATAATGTCGCAGTCCCGATAAAAATCGCAGATTGCCGCCATTACTAGTAAAAAATAATAATAATAAAAATGCCATAAATCTATCCCCTATTTTGTATACGTTATAACTTTTGTGCAAATCAATCAATATACGCTTATTGAGATTTTTATTACCAACAATATGTAGAAGAATACATATCGGCCTAAACTGAGAAAAAATTAGCTTTTTTTAAAAAAAATGGGGATATTTATTATAGCAAAAAGTACAAAATATTGTGTTTTTTTTTTTTTTTTTCAAAATTGTCGCTATTTTTTTGTTTATAGCTCAAAAAATAAAAACTGCAGAGGTGATCAAATACCACCAAAAGAAAGCTCTATTTGTGGGGAAAAAAGGACGTAAATTTTGTTTGGGTGCAGCGCCGCATGACCGCGCAATTGTCAGTTAAAGTGACGCAGCGCCGAATCGCAAAAAAACGGTCCGGACATTCAGCGACCAAATCTTCCGGGGCTGAAGCGGTTAAATTCTAGGTATTGGAATTTCCTTTCAAATTTGGCTGTTAGTGAACGTAACGAATTCGAATTTACCCAAAGTTACGGATTATCCCAAGTAATGAATGCCGTATCTAAACGAATGGAACGTAACGAAATAATAATAATAAATAATGAATAATAATAATAAAAACTTTTTATTATTTATCATTAATTCGATCCATTCCATTAGTTTAGATGCGGCATTCGTTATTTTGGATAATTCGTAACTTCGGATAAATTCGTATTCGTTACATTCACTAACAGCCAAATTTGAAAGGAAATTCCAATATCAATAATGTAATAGTTAATTGTTAGTTATTATTTTTGAATTTTACGAATTTACGATTTTTCGAATTTACAAATTGCGATCATAACGAATGACCCGAAAAATTAAAAAAATAAAAATTGAAATGAAAACAAAAACGAACAAATTTTTCAGCAGTGCACATGTATAGAGCAAACACCTATAAATGGAAAGAAAAAAAGGTTGGATACTAATTTTTATAGATTTTTGGAGCAAAAAAAAAGTGAGTTTATGAACGCCAAAAATTCCCAAATCGCCTGTTTCAGGTGTGAAGGCTGCCTGAATTCCATGGCTGTTTGGTAGCAGGGAATCTGCGTCCTTCCCTCCCCTCCCCTCCCCCCGCCCGGAGAGTGAAACGCTCTGCAGTGCCGTCTCGTGCCGGCCCAGAGGCGTAGTGCAGATCTGGATTTGCAGCCTGAGCTCCCAACTATGGGTTTTACTGGGGTGTAGTACAGAATAACCTCCCTGATCTCCCTCCGCCTCCCCCGACTTACCCAGACACCCAAATGTGACTGCGTTTTTATATATTCCGCTTTCTGATTGGATGAGACCCGAACCCACAGGTGTCTAACTGGCGGCCCTCCAGCTGTAGCCAAACTGCAAGTCCCATGAGGCATTGCAAGGCTGACAGTTACAAGCATGACTCTTAAAGGGACTTGTAGTTCTGCAACAGCTGGAGGGCCGCCAGTTTGAATCGCACAATCTGATTGCCACGACAATGTCAAATCGCCTCCGGCCGCCATGTAACTTTAGAGGCGGGCGGTCAGGAGGTGCTAAAGACGCAGATCGACCATTTGTTTTTACTGCCCGCCGCCGGTGTGAGCTAAACCTTGCATATAAAATAAATTAAAAAATGACGCTTGCTGTTACAGCCTTTGTTACATCTCGGTGGTGCTGATCTCCTGCAGCCTCTTTGCTGCCACTTCTGGTCTGCATGCACTCCACTGATGGCTGCTTATCATTCCTCGGGGCGGGTTTTTTTGATGGTGATAATAACGGTGGACCACGCCTGCATCATGTGTGCCCAACAGTACTTGTAGTTTCCATCGGAAGCCCATGTGACAAGGTGACAACACAGGAGCACATTTGGGAGATGGGGACAGAGGGTTGTCACCCTACAACAGGAAGTGCCGGAACAATGGCAGGATCACCAGGGATTATTTTAAAATGGTATTAAATCCAAAAGCAAATTTTTTCTATATTGCAGCTTCAGTGGCGGTTGGGGGGGGGGGGACCTGACTACTACCCCTGTGCTCCTTCATCCAGATTGAAGGCGCTCTAATACAGGAAGCATTACTGGCCGGATCACCCGGTGATAACAGAGGGGAACAAAAACAAAGAAAAGAAAACGAATGCAGCCACCACATCTAATGATTGGTGAGCTGCAATATATCACCTTTTTTTTTGTTTTGGTTTAATACCGCTTTAAGTAATTAAAGGGTTAACACCACCCGGATGCAGCGGTAGCCATTGACATTCTCCACACACGGCAAGACAAAGCGCCGCAAACAAGGCGGCGCGGTGGCGACACGAACCTCAACCGGCTCTGAGGGATCGACAATGACAGGCGCAATTGAGTTAGAAGTGTAATCCCGTTAACATGTCCCTTTTATCCAGGCTCACGTCATCTGAGATAATTGGAAAGAAGCTGTCCCCGTGCTGGGCACCCCATCACCGCTAATGCTTCCACTGTCAGGGATGGGGAGACTTTTAATAGAATGCAGATTATTTGGGGACGTTAATGGCACTGCGATCGATGTAGATGGCGGCCTTGCTGAGCAGAATGTGTACCTTGGAAGAGAGGAGATCGAAATTAATTTAAAGGATTCTTTTCTTTTTTGTTTCGGGCAGCGGAAGTTTTCCTGTAGGTATCTGTCCATGCCAATGCCAAAGGCACCAAGACAATGGATGCCCTCCCAACACTCATGCTCCTACAGGCCTCGGGCATGTCCCAAAGATGACCTTCTACCATTCGTGCTCCTACAGGCCCCGGGGTATTTCCCAAAGATGTCCTTCTGCCATTCATGCTCCTACAGGCCCTGGGGCGTGTACGAAAGATATCTTTCCACCATTCTTGTTCCTAAAGGTACTGGGGCTTGTCCCAAAGATATCTTTCTACCATTCATGCTCCTACAAGCCTCGGGGCATGTCCCAAAGATTTCTCTCTTTCACTAATGTTCCTACAGGCCCCAGGTCATGTCCCAAAGAAGTCCTTCCACCATTCATGCTCCTACAGGTCCTAGGGCATGTCCCAAAGATGTCCTTCTACCTGTCATGCTCCTACAGCCCCCAGGCCACGTCCCAACAATGTATTTCTACCATTCATGCTCCTACAGGCCCCAGGGCATGTCCCAAAGATGTCCTTATATCATTCATGCTCCTACAGGCCCCAGGCCATGTCCCAACAATGTCCTTCCTACCATTCATTCTCCTACAGGCCCTGAGGCATGTCCCAAAGATGTCCTTCCACCATTCATGCTCCTACAGGTCCTAGGGCATGTCCCAAAGATGTTCTCCTACCATTTGGGACATGGCCCGAGGCCTGTAGAGGCACAAAGATACCCCTTCCCCATTTGTGGCCAGGGGGCTTTCTACCATTCGTGTCCCAAAGATGTTCGTCCACCATTCATGCTCCTACAGGCCCTGGCGCATGTCCCAAAGATGTCCTTCTACTATTTGGCCCGGGACACAACATCATCATTTTATTGAGTGGTGGTGTTGAAGGCCATGTCAAGTCCTGTATAGACATTGGTGGGAGGGTGCCACTTGGAGGCCACATTAGTAATGAAAATCTCAGCTTGCTCTAGGACAGGGGTCTCCAAACTTTTCAAGCAAAGGGCCAGTTTACTGTTCTTCAGGATTTAGGAGGGCCAGACTGTGGCCAGTTGGTGTAGAAAATGCCCAGGCATTAGTGCTTCATCATTGGTTGCATTGGGGGGAGTAGTGCCCCATTGATGGTGCCAGTAGGGGAAATGGTGCCCCATGATTAGTGTCAGTTGGTGGAATAGTGCTCCAAGGGCCATATAAGGGCAAGCAAAGGGCCACATCTGGCCTTCAGGCCGCAGTTTGGAGACCACTGCTCTAGAATGAGTCTCTGACTTAAAACCAGACAGGGGAGACCAGAGCTCCCCTAACTGTAACCAGTCACCAGACGTGCCCACACACTCCCATCCACTTGACAGTATGGCCCACCCAAATGGCATCTCTTGTTATGAAATGGCATCTCTTATGTGTGGACTGCTCACCCTATTTATGGTAATATATGCCTTAATAAGTTGCTGTGCACGTGCAGTAACTCAAATAAGGCTGACACTGTGATCCCAGGACAAGGCCCGGGACACAGCAGCATCAGGGCTAAGTTTTAAGATGTGGGACTGTCCCAAATCCGGGACAGTTGGCATCTATGCAGTAGCACAGTGGGAATTATTTTCTCTCTGATGTAAAGGACCCCCCCCCCCTATAGTTGTCACCAGCACAGGTATCCCCATTGGGTGATTTTTTCCTCATTTCCTGTTTTGGTGACAACCCTAAAACTTTGGATTTCTCATGACATCCTTTCTTCGTGACAACGGTCACCAGAACACCTATAGAGGTTAAATCGCAGACAGCACTAAAAACTAAGCCCAATTGTGTTGCAACTGCGTTTGTGGTGCTTCCCCATTTGCTTGACTATGTAGCTTTCGGCGGGCTTGCCGCCTGCTGATTGCTACATGTTGGGTAAACTTTGCTGCAAGTGTGAAGTATCACAAATGCAGCATGTAAAAAACCCCATCTGCTGCCTATTTGGGTGGGGGTGGTGGATGGGTGACAAAAATGCGGCTTAACCACTCATTTTTTCTGCCTCCTACAACCACACGTCTAAATAAAGCCTAACACTCTCGTTGAATATATCGATTTTTTTTTTTTTTAGTGGGAGATTTCACCTTTTTGGCTCTTCTACCACTTGACTGGCTACATCCTCCCATTGGGACTTAACCTTTTTCTGACGGCGGGCCGCTTTTCCGGTAATGACGCGTTTCACAAATAAACACGGGAGCCTCCCGCCGCTTCCTTCACTCCGCCGTGACAGAAAATGGCCGGTTTGACCACACGGCTCCCCCTTTTAAAAAGTATAAAAAGATTTAAGATGACTAAGAGGATAAAAACATCATAAAAAAATCCGCCCGAGCTTATAAGCCGTCAATGAGCTATAAATGTCTGGTTTGGCCGGCGAGTGGTTTTTTTTTTGCGGATTGAAGACTGTGTTTAGCGTGACGCTGGAAATATAGGTTAGGCGTCTCCCCTGCTGGCGTTCTGCAGATTGAAAGGAAGAAAAGGTGAATTATTTATTGGCATGGGATCGGCTGAACGCGTCTCTGTCAGCAGCAGAGTGTGGAGGCGCGGGGCTCGGAGAAGCGCGGTGTGATCTGCCGCCTTTCCGCATGGCTTGCTGGACATTGCTTAGATGAGATGGGTTTGTTTGTTACACATGGCTTTAACGTATCCGACATCAACCCCGCAGTGCCTGTAGTTCCCCAGAGTCCCCACCAGGCAGCGCCGGCAACTGTTTACAGCTCAAGTTGAATCTGCTTAGATTTTGCCTTCCCTGGTTCCTCCACCCCCCCCGACCCCCATTTTATACAGCACTACAGAATATGTCGGAGCTATATACACTGTGTGTATGACACTAATAGTGTGTGACTGTGATGGGACATTAGAGTGTAAGCTCTTCTGGTGCAGAGACTGATTTTACTGGCTCGGTGTTCTCTGTGCAGCACTGTGGTATATGTTGGAGTTATACAAATGTATTATAATATTAATACCAGTAATCATGTGTGATGGTGGGACATTAGAGCGTAAGCTCCTCTGGTGCCGAGAATAATGTAAATGGCTCAGTGATCTGTGTACAGCACTGTGGTATATGTCAGAGATGTAATAATACAGGAAAATGTAAAAAAATCCATAAGATGTAGAAATTACACGTTACGGGTGGTGGGAGTGATTTCGGAGTATGTGACGCAGTTCAATTCCTAGTTGAGTAGAACCTTCAGAAGGTGGTTAGGAGTGAAAGCCCTTCTTACCATCATTTTCCTTCTGTGAAGTATTCTGCTCTGTGAGTCTGTTTCCTGACACGTATTTTGTTTCATATTTACTGACATACATTTGTTTCTCTCTTATGGGCTCCCTTTTCCTGATACGTTCTTTCTTTTTCTTCAGCAGGTCATGCAGCTGGAAGTTGAAGGAGAAGAGGTGAAAGAGTTCTCGCAAGCCGAAAGCGCTCTCCTCTGACAAGACGACGACTCGCCCTCCCAACAAGCACTGTGCCAAAAGCCTGCTCAGTTTCCCGAACTTTATCCTTTTCCTGGTGGAAACAAAGAGCGAATCTACAAAAGTGATTAATGAGCACTTGGGTTTCTGCGGGCGGCGTGCAATCCTGGCTAATGAGACTTGCTGTATCGCCATCCATGGCAGGAGGTGCGCTCATCAAAGGATTACGGAACCTTTGGCTGTGATGAGATTTATTCTTGCCAGATGGCCGGACAAAAAGCACATTAAATGCTGAGATTTGCACTTCGTGTTTGCTTTTGCACCTCTCGTTTTAGCAAGGGCCTTTTATTTTTTGGAAACCAGAAATGGGCCTTCGGACAGTTTTGTGGCCCAAGGACTGGGTGTCCTTCTTGAAGTCCTGGATTCTGTTCTCGCTTGGGCTTTCCATGCAAGTGAGCCAAACATTGGCGTGTCCAAAGGTGTGCCGCTGCGACCGGAACTATGTCTACTGTAACGAGCGGAGTTTGACCTCAGTGCCTCTTGGAATTCCGGAGGGTGTAACCGTGCTCTACCTCCACAATAACCAAATTAACAATGCTGGATTCCCCGCGGAACTGCACAACGTCCAATCGGTGCACACGGTTTACTTGTACGGCAACCAATTGGACGAATTTCCGATGAACCTTCCCAAGAATGTCAGAGTGCTTCACCTCCAAGAAAACAACATACAGACCATTTCAAGGGTGGCACTAGCACAGCTTTTAAAACTGGAAGAGCTGCACTTAGACGATAACTCCATCTCAACGGTAGGGGTGGAGGACGGAGCTTTCCGCGAAGCGGTTAGCCTAAAGCTGCTTTTTCTATCAAAGAACCATTTGAGCAGTGTGCCCGTTGGCCTCCCTTTTGTATTGCAAGAGTTGAGGCTGGACGAAAACCGAATTGCCACCATTTCAGACCAAGCCTTCCAAAACCTGACCGGCTTGGAACGTTTGATACTGGATGGCAATCTCCTAACCAACAAAGGAATTGCAGATGGCACCTTTAGCAATCTACCCAAACTGAAGGAGTTTTCTATGGTACGTAACTCTCTCACCAGTCCTCCGAATGATCTCCAGGGCACCTACTTGGTAAAGCTGAACCTGCAGGACAACCAAATTAATCACATACCAGTGTCAGCCTTTGCTAAACTGCACAAGCTCGAGAGATTGGATATATCAAACAACCGGCTCCAGAGATTGGTCAAGGGAGTTTTTGATAACCTAACGAACCTAAAACAGTTGACTGCTCGGAACAACCCTTGGCTTTGTGATTGCGGCATTAGGTGGGTTACCGAGTGGCTCAAGTCTCTTCCGGCCGCCATCAATGTTCGTGCATTTATGTGTCTGGGACCAGAGCTGTTCCGGGGTATGGCAGTTAGAGAGCTCAACATAAACCTGCTGTCCTGCCCAACCACCACACCCGCCTTATCCCCTGTTACCCAGCCTCCTCCAACCACTGCCCCAACGACCGCTCCCACAACAGTGTTTATCCCTACTCCAACTGAAACCCCTGCAGTCCCAACACCCACCCCATCGCTTGTTCCCATTACCGAGCCCGACCAGGCGATCATAGTCATAGAGAAAGTAACCACACCCATCCGAGAACGACTCCAGCTGTCTATTCGCTTTGTGAACGACACCGCCATCCACCTCAGCTGGTTGACCTTTGTTACGGTTGTCTCCTACAAGTTGACTTGGGTTAAGATGGGCCACAGCCTGGTGGAAGGGATCGTGAATGAACAAATAGTCAATGGTGAGAAGCATCACTGGAACCTTTTGAATCTGGAGCCCAAGTCCACCTATCGGATCTGCTTGGTTCCTTTGGATTCTTTTAACAACTACCAGGCGGGTGAGGAGACTGTGTGTGCCGAGGCCACCACAAAGGCCTTTTCCCCAAACAATGGCAGCAACAGCCCCTCTAGCCACGAGCAGGCCACGACGCCAAGCTTGGGCTCCCCCTTTCTGCTGGCAGGGTTAATTGGGGGTGCCGTCATTATAGTACTTGTAGTCCTTCTAAGCATCTTCTGCTGGCACATGCACAAAAAGGGCCGCTACACGTCCCAGAAGTGGAAATACAACCGCGGCCGCCGGAAAGACGACTACTGCGAGGCGGGCACCAAGAAGGACAACTCCATCCTGGAGATGACGGAGACCAGCTTCCAGATCGTCTCCTTAAACAATGACCAGCTCCTTAAAGGAGGTTTCAGACTGCAGCCCATATACACCCCGAATGGGGGCCTCACTTACACAGACTGTCACATCCCCAATAACTTGAGGTACTGCAACAATAGCAGTGTTCCAGACTTGGAGCACTGTCACACGTGATAGGGACTCTGGGGGGGGACCCGAGCCAAGGCAGCCACACAAAGGACTGACTCTGCTGAAACAAAACGGGACTAAAGAGACTCTATACGAATACAAAAACACGAAGAAAAAAAATTTACATTTGATATTAGGCAGATGCGTTTGTGCATCGGATACTCTGTAATTTATACGGTGTACTATATAGTGGAATTTAAACAAACAAAAAAAAAAAGTGCTATCTTTTCTATTTCCAGTTCATTGCAAACAGTTTTGTAACTCTTTGCTTTTTAAATATTTAAAAATTGCTGAAGTATTGTACAGGGTTGTACAATAATAACCAGTTTGCCATGATAACAAAAGCGGATGTTACTTTTTTCTTTGTCTTTTTTTTTTTTTTTTTTGCATTCACAGTCATACAATTGTTCACATATGGAAGCAGGGCTGCTGTTAGAAACCACAGGGCCCCATACAGCCTACCTGACAGGGCCCCTTCTTCTAAGCCGAAAGTGACTGAGGACATAGATTTGTTAATCCCTTTCTTTTGCAGCCTCAGCAGCACAGATGAATGAATAGAAAACGCTCTGAGGCTTCCTGCTCATTCACAAACTGGGCACAGGAGTGATTGGTACCGATCGCTCACTGTGTTCATTCAGAAAAAGGAAGGGGTCAGTAAATTACATATTTATCTGCCCCTGCTCTCTATCCTGAAACATCTCCCTTCATGCCCGCAGAAGCAAAGGAGGGAAGCTGGAACTGCTGTAGGGGAAAGGGGCAAACGGGAGGCCCAGAGAACAGATGGAAGGGGTGGAATGTGCTAGGACCAATTTCCCTGCAGTGTAGCCGGAGGGAGAAGGAGGAAGAGAAGCTGGCAGCGCTGCAGGGGGGGAGGCTAAAGAGGATCAGTGGCTGCAATAAGACAGTACAGCCGGCCCTCCTGCTCATCAGGTGCCTGGGCCCCCCCTTTGAACTGATGGGGCCCGGGTCCAGTACAGGAGGGCTGGCTGTACTGCCTTATCATTTTTGTATGGAAGGATGATGTCTGTTATGTGCCTGCACTTGCCTGGCTCTCTGGCTTTAGGCTAGGTTCAATCCTGTACTGGGCCCAGGCCCCATCACTTCAAAAGGGGGGCCCAATCACCTGCTGAGCAGAAGGTCAGACTGCTCAGCAGGTGCTCAGCAGGTGCTGCTGGCTTCCCTCTTCCCCTGCCGGCAGCTGCTGTGGGCACACGGGGGATGTTTCAGGACAGAGCGGTGGAATGGGTCAGTAAATATATAATTTATTGGCCCCTTCCTTTCCTGAATGAACACAGTGAGGGATCTGTACCAATCCCTCCTGTGTCCATTCATCACTGATGCGTTTACAATGCTTCAGCTTGTGAATGAGCAAGAGGCTTCAGAGTGCTTCCAATTCGTTCATCTTTGTAACTGAGGCTGCAAAGAAAGGGACTGATAAAATCTATGTCCTCAGTCGTTTCCGGCCCGGGGGGGGCGCTGTCACCAAAACACAAGGGTAAACACATCCAAAATGAGTAGATCTGCATCATCGTGTACAAGCTCTAAAAAATTTAAGTAAAGAGGAGCTCCAGGCTCCACCCAACAAATACTGTAGCTGCTGACTTATAATATAGGGACACATACCTGTCCAGGAGTCCAGCGATGTCCTCACCTAAACCGATTCTTTAATCAGATTTGGGTGCAGGCATTGACATCGTAAGTAAGGGAAACAGGCTGTGAGACCTTCGGCTTCACAGACGGTTTCCTACTGAGCATGTGCGAGTCATGCTGCGCTTTGTGAATGGTCCCATAGTCTTCTGGAACCCGTGATGTGTCCCAGAAGGCTGCGGGGAAGGGAGGGGCGGGGTCAAATTTCTGCCTCAAATTGGCGCGGCGCATCTGACCGGAAGTGGGAGTGGGTACCGGTCAAACCAAGTAACCGCTCCCCCCCAAAAAAGTGCCAATTGTAGCAGTGGAGGGGGGGATGCAAACAAGCAGAGCTTCCCCTTTTGGGTGAAGTTCCACTTTAATTATCCAACAGGAGTATAAAATCTCACAGAGAAGTTGACGCGTTTCATCATGACAAAAGCTCACAGGGTTTGAAACGCATCAACTTTTCTCTGTGAGATTTTTATACTCCTGTTGGATAACAGAGTTCACAGAGAAAAGTTGACGCGTTTCATCATGACAAAAGCTCACCCGGGTTGAAACACGTCAACTTTTCTCTGTGTGTAAGATTTTATACTCTGGCAAGTAAGCGCTAAAAATCTTCCTTATTAACCACTTCAATATATATCTATATATATATAGATATATATATACAGAGAGAGAGAGAGAGAAAGAGATCTATATCTATAATATATTTTTTTTGTTTCTTTTATAAAATTTTGCAAATAAATAATCCTTCTTCATAAATTTAGGCCAAAATGTATTCTGCTACATTTCGTTGGTGAAAATAACCCAAATTAGTATTTAGTGTGTAGGAAATTTATAGAGGCCAAAAACTATGGTGTATATACCTGAAAAGTGATCAATCCTGATGTACTGACACATTTCTTGAGGCCCGAAAATGTCAGGACAGTAAAAATACCCCCCAAATGACCCCTTTTTTGAAAGTAAACAGTCCAAGGTATGGACTGTAATGTAATTTTTTTGTCACAATTTTTTGGGGAAATTAAAGGAATTTAAAAAAATTTAGTTTTTTTCACTTTTTTATGTTTTTTTTTTTTACTCGCCAGTGCAGTACAGCATCATCATCATCATATAACTGATGTGGCGGTGATCAGAGACACTGATCAGTGACAGCATGTAAAAAAATATATAAGAATATATTTTTTTTCTTTCCTTATTTTTTTATTTATTTTTTTTTTTTTTTTTACGATTTGTTTAAATTTTATTTTTTTTACATTTTTTTTTTTTAAACACTGTGACCAGAGCAATACCGTGTTACCATAGTAACATTGTACTACTCGGGGGAAGTGATCAGGATTTTTTTTTCTTTTTTTTACACATTATGATTGTTTATACCAGTGAATTTCACTGGTATAAGCAACCATTTTTACTGAATGAAGTTGATTCAGTGTGTGTTGTTGTGATTAGCCAGAGCTAATCATATGGTAAAGATGGACTGTGACTGGCCCTGTCTGTACCAGGTAATCGCTGCGCCCAATCACAGCTAGCAACACAGCTGTGCACAACGAATGGCATGAATCAAAGCCATTCATTGTTTGCAATTGTCATGTGATCTGCTGTGATTGGTCACAGCGATCACATGGCACCCACAGTGGGCCGGCACACTGATCAGTCATCGGCTGTGTCAGAGCGCGCCGCAGTGCGTTCCAATGAGGACGTCGTATGACAACCACCCATAACGACAAAGGTCCTGCCTATCCGTCATTCGACAAAAGGCTGGGCGGGAAGTGGTTAAGGATCCAACAGGAGTATAAAATCTCACACACACAGAGAAAAGTTGACGCGTTTCAGCCCGGGTGAGCTTTAGTCATGGTGAAACGCGTTAACTTTTCTCTGTGTGTAAGAATTTATACTCCTGTTGGATCCTTAATAAAGAAGATTTTTACAGCTTGTACACGATGATGCCGATCTATTCATTTTGGGTATTTCTCTGACAGTTGTGCGGCTGTAAGTCTGGCACACATGTTGCTCCTTCTGCAAATTCTACAAGTTTGATGGATAGCAGCATCACATGAATTCATTGTTAGTACGGGTAAAAAAAACACTTGAAGCTCAACGTCCAAAAAAGGTACATAAGCTACTCTGGTGCACATGTTGGGCATACGGCATACCAATGAAAAGGCTGCCCTATACGTGTTGCGTGAAAAAACACGCAAAAAATGCAAGATCGCACATGAGCTGCTTTGGAGCATTCATCATGTGTAGGGCAGCCCACTGAAATGAATAGGCTGCCCTATGCCTGTAGTGCGAAAGCACGCATTCGTGGAACGCTGAGTGTGAATGTAGCTTAAAGCTGAACTCCAGGTAAAAAAAAAAAAAAAAATACCCATAAGTCCCCCACCCTCCCCACCTGCACTCCAAAGATTAAATGTTTTTTTTTGCCTAGGATAGCAGGAAAAATGACTTTGTTACCCTATCCTTCACTCTTGCAACTATTCCCCAATCGGCGCCCTGACAGCCAGTCACAGCTCTGATGTCATCAACTACAATGCAGGACCAATTGTCCGGCATTGCAAGTGAGGATGCCAAGCACTCGCCCTATAGCCAGAAGGAACAAGTGAGGGGCGGGTGCTGGGGGAGCAAGGGATACTCTAGTGCAGGGGTCTCCAAACGTTTTTAAACAAAGGGCCGGTTTACTGTCTTTCAGACTTTAGGAGGGCCGGACTGTGGCCACCAGGAGTAGTAAATGCCCCATCATCAATGGGAGTAGAAAAGGTTTGAGTCTTGGTGGTCAATGGGAATAAATAAATTGCATAGTGCCTGTGGTCAGTAGGAGGAGGAATAGTGCCCCATCAGTGGTGTCAATGGGAGGGATAGTGACAGCGGGAGGGATAGTGCCCCATCATTGGTGTCAATGGGAGGGATAGTGCCCCATCATTGGTGTCAATGGGAGGGATAGTGCCCCATCATTGGTGTCAATGGGAGGGATAGTGCCCCATCATTGGTGTCAATGGGAGGGATTGTGCCCCATCATTGGTGTCAATGGGAGGAATAGTTCCCCAATCATTGGGTTTGTGACAGTGGGAGAAATAGTGCCCCATCATTGGTGTCAGTGGGAGGAATAGTGTCCCATCATTGGTGTCAATGGGAGGGATAGTGCCCCATCATTGGGTTTATGACAGTGGGAGGAATAGTACCTCATCATGTGTGTCAGTGGAAGGAATAGTGCCCCATCATTGGTGTCAGTGGGAGGAAGAGTGTCCCATCATTGGTGTCAATGGGAGGAATAGTGCCCTATCGTTGGGTTAGTGACAGCGGAAGGAATAATGCACCATCATTGATGTCAGTGGGAGGAATAGTGCCCCATCATTGGTGTCAGTGGGAGGGATAGTGCCCTATCATTAGTGTCAACGGGAGGAATAGTGTACCTTCATTGGGTTTGTGACAGTGGGAGGAATAGTGCCCCATTATTTGTGTCAGTGGAAGGAATATTGCTTCATCGTTTGTGTCAGTGGGAGGAATAGTGATCCGCTGTTGGTGTCAGTGGAAGGAATGCTGTCCCATCATTGGTGTCAGTGGGAGGAATAGTGCCCCATCATTGATGTCAGTGGGAGGAGTAGTGTCCCATCATTGGTGTCAGTGGGAGGAGTAGTGTCCCATCATTGGTGTCAGTGGGAGGAGTAGTGTCCCATCATTGGTGTCAGTGGGAGGAATAGTACCCCATCATTGATGTCAGTGGGTTGAGTAGTGTCCCATCATTGGTGTCAGTGGGAGGAATAGTACCCCATCATTGATGTCAGTGGGAGGAGTAGTGTCCCATCATTGGTGTCAGTGGGAGGAGTAGTGTCCCATCATTGGTGTCAGTGGGAGGAGTAGTGTCCCAAGGGCCAGATAAAGTCAAGCAAAGGACCACATCTGGCCCGTAGGCTGCAGTTTGGAGACCACTACTCTAATAGTACCCTGCTACCCCGCCGGTGGGGCTCCCTCGCACTGTAAGGGTATTTTTTTTTTCTTTTCTCTGGAGTTAAGCTTTAACACTTTGAATGACTCAGGACATATGTAGTTCTCTACATCCTTGTTCTTTGTGGATCAGTGATTCAGAAAGCACTGAAGCCATTGGATGGGGATGGCATCTCCTGAATTCTTTATGACAAGTTTTCTTGAAAAGGTCACAATGTACAAGAACTGGACTCGGTACTTTATTTTACAACACACTACAACAAACAGAATGTGCATCACGGTGTACTGCAATGTACATGCATTGTAGTGCCAATTAAAAATGAATGGCAAAGCAAAGGTGTGGAGCTGGCCTAAAATCTAGGCTGACTTGGGTTTTCAAGGTTGTTAATGACCTCGCAAGAAAAATGAGGTCAAAGGTTTTCATGCTGTAAAAGTACTTAAGAATATTTAAAAGGACACAATGGGGGAGATTTACTAAAACGTGAGCACACATAATCTGGTGCAGCTGTGCATAGAAACCAATCGGCTTCTAACTTCAGCTCATTCAATTAAACTTTGAGAATAAAACCTGGAAGCTGATTACTTACTGTGCACAGCTGCACCAGATTCTGTGTGCACGGGTCTTAGTAAATCTCCCCCTATATTTTAATACTAAAACGGTTTAAAACATAATGTTAACATGAGAAATAAGACCCATTGCTGCTCATTGGGAGATTGCTGGAACTTATACCAAGTGGAACTTTTCTAAGTGGTGAGTTAAAACCAGAGTTTAAAACAGGAGATTATAACAGGGGTCATAGTACCTGTGTAGTGTGAGTACATGAGTGTTGTCTGAGTAGTGTGTGTGGATCGTTAGTACTTGTGTATTGTGTATTGTATACTTGAGTATTGCGAGTGTACATAGGTCTGCGACTGTTCTGCGATTGCACGTAGGTCTGTGAGTACCTGTGTATTGTCTTGAGTATTAGTGCCAGGAAGCTAGCTGTTAGGTAATTTGGACAGGGTAAAATCCCCAAATCCTCACTAAATTTAATAGGTACGATGCCCGGCGGGTGTGGAGAGGCGACTCTTTGTACATCTTGCCGCATGTATGCGTTCCTTGATCATCAGATCGAGGGCGAATACTGCTGTGCAAAATGTAAGCACATTGTTTCCCTGGAAGCCCAGGTTCTGAATCTGGGGAAGCAACTGTCAGCACTGAGAAGTCCCTCCATACTAAAGGAGAGCCAGGAACGTACACGGCAGGTGCCGGCAGGGGCCAGCACAGAGGCGGGTGGAGACAAAGAGGTGCAGGCACTAGCAAAGAGTAGATGGGTGACAGTCAGGAGGGGTAGAGGGGGAAATGCCAGGGAGGCCGATCCAGGACTGGAGCATCCCAATAAGTACGCTACTTTGAGTGACATTGGTGAAACCAGTCAGGGACCAGCACTGCTGGAGATGAGGGACTCTCCTAGCTGCCGGGGGAAGAACTCCTCCAGTGAGAGTGGGGGGGCAGCAAAGGGAAAGGAAAGACAGATTCTGGTGGTAGGGGACTCAATTCTTAGAAGGACAGAGAGGGCAATCTGTAACCAAGACCTGAAGCGCCGAACAGTATGTTGTCTACCGGGCGCTCGGGTTCGGCACATCACGGATCTTGTGGACAGATTACTGGGAGGGGCTGGGGAAGACCCGGCTGTCATGGTGCACGTTGGCACCAATGACAAAGTCAGAGGCAGATGGAGTGTCCTAAAGAACGATTTTAGGGACTTAGGAGCTAAATTGAGGAAAAGGACCTCCAAGGTAGTATTCTCAGGAATACTACCGGTACATCGAGCCACACCAGAGAGGCAGAGGGAGATTAGGGAAGTAAACAAGTGGCTGAAGAGCTGGTGTAGTAAGGAGGGGTTTGGGTTCCTGGAGGACTGGGCCGACTTCTCAGTTGGTAACCGGTACTATAGAAGGGACGGACTGCACCTAAATGAGGAGGGTGCAGATCTGCTGGGAAGGAAGATGGCCAAAAAGTTAGAGGGGTTTTTAAACTAGGCGATGGGGGGGAGGGTCCAGAGGCAGAGATAGCCAGCGCGGAAGATATTCCAGAGGGTAGTATTGGGGGCATTAGTGGTAGGTTAACCAAAGCACAAAAACACAAGGTGAGTATAGTAGCAAGTCCTAGTTGCAATCTCGAAACACCCAATACGAGGACAATATGCGACCGGTCTAAACTATGTGGCATGTTCACCAATGCCAGGAGCATGGCGGACAAGATGGGTGAACTAGAGATACTGTTGTACGAGGAGGATTTGGATTTTGTGGGAATTTCAGAGACCTGGTTCAACAGCTCTCATGATTGGCTGGCAAACATTCAAGGGTATACCCTATACCGCAAGGATAGAGAGGGTAAAAAAGGGGGAGGGGTATGCCTATATATCAAGAATAATGTACAAGTGAATGTGAGAGATGACATCACTGAGGGAGCTAGAGAGGAGGTGGAATCCTTATGGGTAGAGCTCCAAAGGGATAAAGCTAAGGGGAAAATAATACTGGGAGTATGCTATAGGCCCCCAAACCTGAGGGAGGAAGTGGAGACGGATCTCCTATCACAAATTGGATTAGCAGCAAGAATGGGAAGTGTTATCATAATGGGGGATTTTAATTATCCAGACATAGACTGGGCGGAGGGAACCGCACATTCATTTAAGGCTCGCCAGTTCCTTAATGTCTTGCAGGACAATTTTATGGGTCAGATGGTAGACGCACCAACTAGAAATAAAACATTACTGGATCTACTGATTACCAACAATACAGACCTGATCACGGATGTGGAAATGCGGGGCAATTTAGGTAACAGTGATCACAGGTCAATTAGTTTCAGTATAAATCACACAAATAGGAAACATAAAGGGAATACAAAGACATTGAATTTCAAAAGAGCCAACTTCCCTAAACTACAAACCTTGCTAAAAGACATAAACTGGGATAAAATATTAGAAACAAAGAATACGGAGGAGAGATGGGTTTGCTTTAAGAGCATATTAAATAAGGGCATTAGCCAATGTATCCCATTGGGTAATAAATTTAAAAGAGCGAACAAAAGTCCTGGATGGCTTAACTCCAATGTAAAAATGCATATAAAAGCAAAGGAGAAGGCCTTCAAAAAATACAAGGTTGAGGGATCATCCTCAGCATTCAGACTTTATAAAGAATGCAACAGGATATGTAAAGGTGCAATTAGGACAGCTAAGATAGAACATGAAAGACACATAGCGGAGGAGAGCAAAAAAAATTCCAAGAAATTCTTTAAGTATGTAAACAGTAAAAAAGGGAGGACAGACCATATTGGCCCCATAAAGAATGAGGAAGGACATCTGGTTACAAAGGATGGGGAGATGGCGAAGGTATTGAATTTATTCTTCTCCTCAGTCTTCACGAGTGAATCGGGGGGCTTCAGTAACCAAAACTGCAGTGTTTATCCTCATGACACAACACAGGAAGCACCTCCATGGTTAACAGAGGACGGAATTAAAATTAGACTTGAGAAACTTAACATTAATAAATCACCGGGACCAGATGGCTTGCATCCGAGGGTACTTAGGGAACTCAGTCAAGTGATTGCCAGACCGTTGTTCCTAATTTTTACAGATAGTCTACTGACTGGAATGGTACCAGCTGATTGGAGAAAAGCCAATGTAGCACCTATATTTAAAAAGGGCCCAAAATACATCCCAGGGAATTACAGACCAGTTAGCCTAACATCGATAGTATGTAAACTCTTGGAGGGGATGATAAGGGACTATATACAGGATTTTAGTAATACGAACGATATCATTAGCAGTAATCAGCATGGATTCATGAAGAATCGTTCTTGCCAAACCAATCTATTAACCTTCTATGAGGAGGTGAGTTGCCATCTAGATAAAGGAAGGCCTATAGACGTGGTGTATCTGGATTTTGCAAAAGCATTTGACACAGTTCCCCATAAACGTTTACTGTACAAAATAAGGTCTGTTGGCATGGACCATAAGGTGAGTACATGGATTGAAAACTGGCTACAAGGGCGAGTTCAGAGGGTGGTGATAAATGGGGAGTACTCAGAATGGTCAGGGGTGGGTAGTGGGGTGCCCCAGGGTTCTGTGCTGGGACCAATCCTATTTAATTTGTTCATAAACGATCTGGAGGATGGGATAAACAGTTCAATCTCTGTATTTGCAGACGATACTAAGCTAAGCAGGGCAATAACTTCTCCGCAGGACGTGGAAACCTTGCAAAAAGACCTGAACAAATTAATGGGGTGGGCGACTACATGGCAAATGAGGTTCAATGTAGAAAAATGTAAAATAATGCATTTGGGTGGCAAAAATATGAATGCAATCTATACACTGGGGGGAGAACCTCTGAGGGAATCTAGGATGGAAAAGGACCTGGGGGTCCTAGTGGATGATAGGCTCAGCAATGGCAGGCAATGCCAAGCTGCTGCTAACAAAGCAAACAGAATATTGGCATGCATTAAAAGGGGGATCAACTCCAGAGATAAAACGATAATTCTCCCGCTCTACAAGACTCTGGTCCGGCCGCACCTAGAGTATGCGGTCCAGTTCTGGGCACCAGTCCTCAGGAAGGATGTACTGGAAATGGAGCGAGTACAAAGAAGGGCAACAAAGCTAATAAAGGGTCTGGAGGATCTTAGTTATGAGGAAAGGTTGCGAGCACTGAACTTATTCTCTCTGGAGAAGAGACGCTTGAGAGGGGATATGATTTCAATTTACAAATACCGGACTGGTGACCCCTCAATAGGGATAAAACTTTTTTGCAGAAGAGAGTTTACCAAGACTCGTGGCCACTCATTAAAATTAGAAGAAAAGAGGTTTAATCTTAAACTACGTAGAGGGTTCTTTACTGTAAGAGCGGCAAGGATGTGGAATTCCCTTCCACAGGCGGTGGTCTCAGCGGGGAGCATTGATAGCTTCAAGAAACTATTAGATAAGCACCTGAATGACCACAACATACAGGGATATACAATGCAATACTGACACATAATCACACACATAGGTTGGACTTGATGGACTTGTGTCTTTTTTCAACCTCACCTACTATGTAACTATGTAATTACTTACTGTGCACAGCTGCACCAGATTCTGTGTGCACGGGTCTTAGTAAATCTCCCCCTATATTTTAATACTAAAACGGTTTAAAACATAATGTTAACATGAGAAATAAGACCCATTCACCATCATTATGTGTTTCTATTTCTCTAAAGCTAAGCTCCGATGAAATTACAAAACTACCTTTTGTAATTTCAGAGTTCAGAAAAAAAATAAATGCTGCATTTTCTCCATTCACACCTTTTTTCCCCCCTCCAATGAATAACATTCGATCTGCAGAGAATATAGTCTGAAAGCATTCAGATTGGTCCCATTTGCACAGCACAAATTTACATATAGTTTTCAAGGAGGAATAACTATGCAGATTATTATTATTTTTTTAAAAATACACTCCTGAGATGCAAGCCCCTTGAAATAAACACACCTCTTGTATTTGGACAATATTTGCTTATCCCAGCTTTTAGGGTACAGAATCTTTCTGCTGTACAGTATATGTGTCTCTCCAGTGGCTTCAGCTCAGTTGACAAGTGAACAGAGATTACTGGTCCCCCATTGCTGTGCTTCCAATAACACTACATGTGGTCATTTTTGGGAGAATGATTCACGCATGAAGCAATGCTGTTTTCAGAAAGCGACGTACAGCACGCTGTTGTCACCTTCTGTGACCATAATGAGGTCTGATGAACTACAAACTGAGCAAGGAGAATGAGGAAGTCGTACTAAATACAGCGACAACCTATTTTTTCTCCCAAAAAAAAACAAGTCAGCAATGAAAATAGTTAAAACTATTATCAAGTCTCATGTCTGTGCTAGGCATTCATTGACAAAAGTAAACATTGCAGTTTACATCACAATTGATATAAAACAGCTCTAAGTTAAATGGAAAGCAAACAAAGTTAGATGCCAGGCAGGGGGTCATAACATTTGTAGCAATATCATAACCTGTACTTAGCAGAGTCTGGAAAGCCTCTTAATGAAGTCATGCCACAAATGACCTGTTGTAAATAGTCTGGAGAATAGTTGGAGGGATACACATCTGCTAGGCTTGGGTTAGTGATGTATGCTGACACACAGATGATGACACTGATATATAAAAATATAACAGTCAGGTAGACACCAAGCATGCCTATAGTATGAGGGTCTGAAGCCTAGTTAAACACATTCGTTCCCCTAAAAAAATGCATATGATTTATATTATATTTGGTGTCTATCAAACTGCATCTTCATTCTGTTCAATATTATGTTGGTTGTCAATAACAACTTCTGCAAACCATTGCAGAGTTGAATGATGGTGTGGCCCTCCTCTGATGACTCCTCTGTAATAAATAGAGAATCCAGCACGGTGACTATAACTCTGCAGAAGACACCAGGGGAGCTTGTGGTCTTGTAGACTTTGGGTGTTATTCACTAAAGGCAAATCCACTTTGCACTACAAGTGCAAAGTGCACTTGAAATTGCACTGAAAGTGCACTTGGAAGTGCAGTCGCTGTAAATCCGAGGGGGACATGCAAGGAAAATAAAAAAACAGCATTTTGGCTTGCACATGATTGGATAATAAAGTCAGCAGAGCTTCCCGTCATTTCAGATCTACCCCTCAGATTTACAGCAACTGCACTTCCAAGTGCACTTTCAGTGCAATTTAAAGTGCACTTTGCACTTATAGTTTGCATTTGTTGTGCAAAGTGGATTTGCCTTTCGTAAATAACCCCCTTTCTGCAACAAGTCTGGAAAGCCTTAATGAAGTCCCTCCATAAATGCCCTGTCATAAATAGTCTACAGAAGAATTAGAGGAATACACATCTGCCAGAGATGGATTAGTGGCCTTATTTTGACATACATATGATTACATTGATGTATAAAAAGAAACCAATCAGGTAGACACCAAACAACCCTATACTACGAGGAGCAGAAGGCTAATAAAATACATTAGATCTCTTAAAATATGCATATAATTCATATTTTATTTGATGTCTATCAAGTGGTATCTTCATTCTATTCAATAATATGTTGTTTGTCAGTAACAAGGTTTTGCAGTTCCCTCAACTCCTGCAAACCATTACAGAGTTGAATGATAGCGTGACCGTTCTCTGATGACCTCTCTATAATAAATAATTAGATAATCCAGTAAGGTGACTATAACTGTGCAGAAGACACTAAGGCAACTTGAGGACCTGTAGATTTTGTGTAACGAGTCCGGAAAGCCTCTTAATGAAGTCATGCCATAAACACCTTGTTAATTAAATAGTTTTGAGGAGAGTTGGAGGAATACACATTTGCCAGACTTAGGTTAGTGATCTATATTACCATACAGGTGATTACATTGATGTACTGTATAAAAATATCAGGTAGACATCAACCACGCCTATACTGCGAGGAGCAGAAGGCTAATAAAATACATTAGATCCCCTAAAATATGCATACAATTGATATCATATTTGGTGTCTATCAAATTGTATCTACATTCTGTTCAACAATATGATGGTTGTCAGTAACAAAATGTTCTGGCTCCCTCAACTTCCACAAACCATTACAGAGAATGATGATGTGACCTTCCTCTGATGACTCCTTTATAATAAATATTTAGAGAGCACAGCAAGGTGACCATAATTGTGCAGAAGACACCAGGGCAGCTTGTGGTCCTGTAGACTTTGTGGAACTGGTCTGGAAAGCCTCCTAATGAAGTCATGCCATAAATGCCCTGTCATAAATAGTCTACAAGAGAGCTGGAGAAATACATGTCTACCAGACCCGGGTTAGTGGCCTATATTATCATACAGATGATTACATTGATGTGTAAAAATATAACAACCAGGTAGACAGCAACCACGTCTATACTACGAGGAGCAGAAGGTGATGACACTGATGTAAAAAAATAAAACTGTCAGATAGACACCAAGCACGCCTATAGTATGAGGAGCACAAGGCTAATAAAATGCATTAGATCTCCTATAATATGCATACGATTTATATCATATTTGGTGTCTATCAAATTGTAGCTTGTTCCTGTTCAATAATATGTTGGTTGTCAGTAACAAGAAGTTACAGTTCCCTTGACTTCCGCAAACCATTACAGAGTTGAATGATGGTGTTACCCTTCTCTGATGACTCCTCCATAATAAATAGAGTCCAACAAGGTGACTAGAACTGTGCAGAAGACACTAAGGCAACTTAAGGTACTGTAGACTTTGTGTAACAAGTCTGGAAAGCCTCTTAATGAAGTCATGCCATAAATGCCCTGTCACAAATAGTCTGGAGGAGAGTTGGAAGAATACACATCTGCCAGACTCGGGTTAGTGACTTATATTGTCATACAAATGATTACGATGATACAGATTGATGTATGAAAATATAACAATCAGGTAGACACCAATGAGCAAAAGGCTAATAAGATACATTAGATCTCCTACAATATGCATACAATTCATATCTTATTTGGTGTCTATCAGGTGGTATCTTCATTCTATTCAATAATATGTTGGCTGTCAGTAACAAGATTTTTCAGTTCCCTCAGTTTCCAAAAACTATTACAGAGTTGAATGATGGTTTTACCCGTCTCTGATGAATCCATATTAAATCATTGGAGAGGCCATCAAGGTGACTATAACTGTGCAGAAGACACCAGGGCAGCTTGTGGTCCTGTAGGCTTGGTCTTGTGAAACTGCATGGAGACCAAGGATCCTTGGAATTAAACTCTATAAACCTAATGTATTGCTCAGAGCGCCCATCTCTAAGGAACCAGGCCTGAGAAAGGGGAATGAATGTGTCCTATGAATTGTGTTACTTTGTTTCACAATAAAAGCACCATACATTGTCACTCACATTTGTCTGATAAATACTCAAAAGGTGTATCCGCTCCTTCACAGAGGTGAGTTTCTTCAATAACCAATAAAGTTGTGACATTTCATTATGGCCTTGTGGGAGGGAGCTGTGGAGAAATCTCTTTATTGTAGGAGGAGCAGAGACATAAACCCCCATCTGACATCACCCCAAAGGTTGTTCTGTTTTTTTTCACTGCGCATGCACATTCATGCCATTGTATGGGAAGTGAATGTTGCAGATAATGTTAAAGCAACAGAATAAGAACACAAAAGTCACTCCTGGAACAAGAAGCAAATGCAGTGAATAATATAAAAAAACAACATTCCTTAACATGTTTCACCCCTGCTGGCTTGCTCGCAAGGATAGGAGATTCATAGTTCAACTCCAGGAATTATGCGTATTGCATATTTATATTGTTTCAGCTTGGCAGAATGTAAGTATACATAGACCTGAGGGGCTCCTGGGGAATCTGGCAATCTCTGTAGTAGGCAATTCTACTACATCGATAGCCGCAATCTTCTGGGATTGCTTTCTGCATATTGGCCACGGGGTGAGCTTGCTTGGCACTGCCACTATTCACAAAATGACTTTTTTTTTATCAGCAAATACAAGATAATATCTTATTGGATGAAGTGGAGAGTGTGACGCCATCACCCCTCCTATTCACCTGGTCCAATCAGCGAAAGTGTCAAACATGTGACCCCCTTTGGTAAGTGTGCTGAGGGGAAGCCACTTGCACAGAACACCAGTGGAACTTAGAAGATTGCAGCTATCACTGTGGTAATAACAACAACTACAGTGATTTCCATCCTCCCCAACAGCCCATCAGGAATGAGATATGCATATACTTACATTGTGCAAAGCTGGACCAATGTACAGAAAGTATGCCATTCAAATAACTCCCAGAGGTCAGGTTCAATGTAATTAATGACAGGGTCACTTTAACAGACAGAAAAAAAGGTCTGGCGTACTAGTCTATCGTCTTGTTATTTATGGAAGTGTTAAAAAATAAGGTCATAGGGATTGGTATTTCAACTGGATTTGAGAATTAGGAGGATAACCATCACCAGAGGTGGATGACCATCAGAGGATCGAATTCTTGGAATCAAAATGATTGTTATTTAATATCCATTGTGATTGTTCACATTTGCAGCCCAAATAGATACACGATATGGCAAAACACCTGGACACCTGACCTTCACAACTATATGAACTTGTTGGTCATTCCATTCCAAAACCATGGTCATTAATATGAAGCCCCTTCCATTTTCTGTTTGTGAATATGAAGGCCTCCGTTCCTCCTGGAAGGCTTTCCACAAAATTTTGGAGTGTCTGTGGGGAATTTGTTCCCTTTGTGAGATCAGGTTATGTCGAATGAGAAGACCTGGCTAACAATCAACATTCCAAAGGTGTTCAGTACGGTTAAATTAAGGGCTCTATGCAGACCATTTGAGTTCCTCCACACAAAACTGGTCAATCATGTCTTTATGGAGCTGGCTTTGTATATAGGGGTAGGGTACAGTCATGCTGGAACAGAAAAGGGTCTTCTGCAAACTGTTAGCACAAGGTTGAAAGCTCACAGTTATCTACAATGTTCTTGATTTCTTGATTTTATGCTTCTGGATTTGTAATGGGTTGACCATAAGCTCATATACAGTATGTGCGATGGTCAGGTGTACACAAACGTCGGCCATATAGTGTATCTTGGATTTACGTCTCTTACTTTTTGGGTGATTCCTTAATAAGCTCTGATGTCACATTTAAAAACAGTAAATTCTTAAAAGCGACAGGTAAGTAGTGCACACAAAATTAACATTATTAAAAACAAATTACTTTCCTGTAACCTGGATCTGAAGGCAGGAAGATTGAGATGTTGGATGAGCATCAAAGAAAGTGCATCAGTCAGGAAAATGCATAGCCTGGGGTCTGTATTGAAGGGTTTTTGTTCACCTTAAATTAGTTTTGCTTCTCCATACATGACTATTGAAATGCAAAACCTGCTTAAAGCAGGTCAAATGTAAGTCAGAAGGAGGTCTACTGAAGCTCAGGAGGTCAACTGCAGGTCAAAAGCAGATCAATGGTAGGCCAGGAGGTCAAATACAGGTTAGTAGGAGGTCAAATGCAAGTCAGAAGGAGGTCAGCTGCAGGTCAAAGTCAGAAACAGATTAACTGCAGGTCAGGGGGTCAACTGCAGGTAAGAAGGAGGTCGACTTCTGGTCAGGTAAGGAGGTCAACTGCCGTTAGAAGCAGATTAACTGCATGTCAGGAGGTTAATTGAAGGTTAGAAAGATGTCAACTGCAACTCAGAAGGTCAGCTGCAACTCAGAAGGAGGTCTACTGAAGCACAGGAGGTCAACTGCATTTTAGAAACAGATCACCTGCAGGTCAGAAGGTCAAATACAGGTTAGAATGAGGTCAACAGCAGTTCAGGAGGTCAGGTGCAGGTTAAAAGGAGGTCAAATGCAGGTAAGGAGGTCAACTGGAGGTCCGAAACAGATCAATCATAGGTCAGGAGGTTAAATGCAGGTTAGAAGGAGGTCAACTGCAAGTCAGAATAAAGTTAATTGCAGGTTAGAAGCAGAACAACTGCGGGTCAGAAGGTTAAATGCAGGTTAGACGGAGGTCTACTTAAGCTCAGGAGGTCAACTGCAGGTCAGAAACAGATCAATCACAGGTCAGGAGGTTAAATGCAGGTTAGAAGGAGGTCAACTGCAGGCCAGAAGGAGGTCTACTTAAACTCAGGAGGTCACCTGTAGGACATAAACAGATCAACCCCAGATCAGGAGGTCAAATGCAAGTTAGAATGAGGTCAACTGCAGGTTAGAAGGAGGTCAACAGAAACAGATCAATCGCAGGTCAGGAGGTTAAATCAAGGTTAGAAGGAAATCCACTGCAAGTAAGAATGAGGTAAACTGCATTTCAGGATATCAACTGCAGGTTAGAAGTAGATCAACTGCAGGTCAGATGGAGGTCTATTGAAGCTCAGTGGGTCAAATGCAGGTCAGACACAGATCAACCGCAGGTAAGGAGGTCAAATAAATGTTAGGAGGTCAACTGCAGGTTAGAAGGAGGTTAACTGTAAGTCAATGGCTGAAACAGATCTACCGCAGGTCAAGAGGTTAATGCAGGATAGAAGGAGGTCAACTGCAAGTCAGAATAAGGTCAACTGCAGGTTAGGAAGTCAACTGCAGGTTAGAGGCAGAACATCTGCAGGTCAGGAGGTTAAATGCAGGTTGAAAGAAGGTCAACTGCAAGTCAGATGGAGGTCATCTGGAGGTCAGAAGCAAATCAACTGCAAGTTAGAAGGTCAAATCCAGGTTAGAAGGAGGTCAACTGCAGGTCACATGTATCTGTCTATGAACTCAATCATCTCAGAAGCATGTCAAACTGATGTAATTGACACAAGCCCAAAGAGCAGCCACACATGCTTTTAGGGCCCATTTACATTTTTTTGCAGGGTATTAACATGCATTGTGTTAAGGCAGTTTTTTTCAAAACGAATGTGTTTCTGACGCACCCTTAAAACTGAACACGACATCACCCTTTTTTTCTACCGTTGGGATATCATTCAGAATGGATGGCCCTGAAATTCGGCGGCACGCGTTACATGTTACGTGTTTACACATTCTCACATTACATGAGAATGTTTAAATGGGTCCTAATTCTTACCGGCTTGTCTTCCAATCAGTGTCTGGCTGCAAAAAGAATAATCGTCCAAAGGATCATTTACCACCTTATAACCATGCTCCTAAGAGCGGGGCGTTTGTTTATCCCAAAACATTGCCGCTCAGATGAAGTTTACCCGCATTACTAATTAAAAAGCGATATCCTAAATAATTAATGCAATGCAGGTTTCATGTGCTCCGCTGTCAGCGTTTCGCAAGACAAACCGCCGCAAAATTGTTTGTGAAACTTCTGGAATGGCCCGCCCCCTCATCGCGTTCGACCGTGCGGCAAAATAATGACATTGATCCGACGCATCCCTCCAAATCATCCATCATGCTTCTCTCCCTCTATCACTCCGCCAGGGTCCTGGAGAAACAGCTGCGCTAAAATCTATTGTTTTAATTCCTGGACAATTATGCGTCGTCTCTACGCCGTGCACATACAATCGGGTAATATACCATCTGGCAGATGAAACCGGAATGTTTATAGGTTTCACATTGATCTGCAGGCTATACAGTGCTGGGGAGTACAATTCCCCACACGCCTGAGCTCTTCGAATTGCCTGTATAAAATGTAAGAGCTCAGCGAAGAGATTTCTACGAGGCGTCACATAGACTAAAGAGTCTTCTGCACCTCCCAGCTAATTGCCTTTAAGGATTAGCTGATGTAAGACTGCTTTATCAGTTTTGAAGGGATACAGGCAATTGAAAGAACCATATGGCTTCCTACAGATTTTTTATTGCCACCGTTCGGTGAGATTTCTTCATCCAGCTCCTCCCACCTGACCGTTTGCATCTTTTGGATGGGTTTTCAAAAGCAGCTGCATTGCTGTGTCGGTATCTGCAGGTCAGAAGCAGGTAAGGATCAGTAAACTAAAATCCTTGTGTAGCGGCATCCCCGACCTCCAAAGGCCTAATGGTGACCTCCAGAGTCAGGGAGAGCTGACATCCTTCCTCGTAGTGTGGGGTTATTAGGCATAGTGGGTGCATTGCAAGTTGGAAACATGGGCGCCAGTCACTTTTTGGAATGCAAGAAAAGAGATTTATTGTCTCTTAAACAGAACTGGAGAGAGGGTTAGGGCCAGGACACCCTTAGGCAGATGCAATAGCAATAGGCAGAGTCCGAGACAAAATAATAGCCAGACAGCTATACAGGTAAGAGGGTCTTTAAGCTGAATGCAGCAACTGTATTTGTAGAACTGCTGTCTCCTATGGCAACTCAACTTTGAACAGTCAATAGAGATCTATACACGTAACTCACAGTAACTCTTTATAGATCTTTTCTTAAATCTCACAGTATCCTACTGTAGATCTTCACTTACTGAGCTCCCGGTCTCTCATCAGACTTCAAGATCCCAGACGTCACTGGATCCCCTGAGCTCTTCCACAGCTAACCCGCTGTATACACGCTGTATACTCCTCACGCTTCACCCACGGTGGGTCCCTGGTTTGGCACTCTGCTGAAGCTTTCCAACTTCTTCACCGCTCCCGCTTGGTGAAAAGGCTGCTCTGGTACTTCTTCAGACTTCCATACACTGGCCTCTGATAACAGGAATGGTTGTCCCTTGATAATCTGGCCTTGATTATCACTTGCCCTTGGCGACAAGAGTGGCAGTCCCTTGTGGCAACTGCTTCTCCCTCACTGGCAACGATCCAGTTCCCCCGTCCAGCGGAACCTCTGCAACTTGGTTGGGCTTCCAGCCTGAAGCCCCAACCCTGCGCTGCCTCTCTCAAACCTGGATAGGCCTCAGACAGCCTAGCAGCCAGGTGCTCTCGGGATAAGCCTCAGGCTTCTGGCCTAGCAGCCCGGAGCCTTGTGACACACGTCCACCCAGACAGCCGTCCAGAACCCCGATCATCTGACTCCTCCCGAATAAATAGGCGCTCCCAGCAGGCCAAGGGACCAAAGAGAACCCTGCCAATTGGCTGAGTCAACCTATTCACACCTAGTCTGGATTCCCTATGCCCTTATCATTCTACTGCCACCGGCAACAATACCACCTAGTGACAGAAGAGAGAGGTGCATCAAATCCAGAGTTAGGGAAAAAGCCAGGCTAGTTACCACCTAGCAAGCGAACTGCCTACTATTAGCGTGCTACACTTGCAATGAACATAAAGGACCTTGAGCTTTTTATTCTCAAGAAAACTGGAGTTTCACTGTAACACAGGAGATTAAAGAATTCCATGTATGGAGATTTTTACATAGTTAAATTGATCCAGCTTGGACCAATGTAACTATGTACATACCATATCTGTGGGATCCCCCTAGAAGCAGGAAATCACTGTAGTATACACCGCCACTCCACTGATCTCCACTAGCTTCTGCTTCTCATGCCGAGCAGCTGCCCTGCTGCATTGTGAACACAGGAGGCCGGCCACTGGGTATGAGTGCCATTCAGAAAATGCTTTGCTTTGCTCATTTGGCTATACTTCTCCTGTGGATCACAGGAGTGCAGTTCGTTCTGCACTCTTGGTACCCATTTTCAACAGTGCCGGTCCAGGCTCGGGCAAGAATGCGACAATAAAGTAGGGATCTGACCATGTGCCTGGACCGCCACCCGACTCCAAGAGCCTGAGCCAGCTGCTCCCATCCCCACCAATGCCCAGAGCTCCAGTGAGCGCTGGCGGGCCGAGCAGAGAGCAGGTGACTGACAGTCACCTGCTCTCTGCTCACAGAGCTCTGAGAACCAAGTGATCAGTGGTCTTTGATCGCTCGGTTCTCAGCTTAGATCCAGCAGGGGACAGATAAAGCATCCACCTAAGTAAGTTTGATTTTGAAAAGAAAAAAAAAGCCCAGTTCACGCTATTGCGATGTGGAAAACTGCAAGTGATTTGGACAGGAATTACGCCACACTGTTCAAATCACATGCAATTCTCAAATCGCACCGTGCCAGCACAAAAGGTGCAGGTACCTTTTTTGTTTTTCACACTGTAATCAGATTGCATGGGTGTTCACATGAACGGAGTGCGATTGTGATGTGGTGCGGCAAGTGCAAAGGAATCACTGCAAATCCCACACCGCATCAGTGTGACCCCGCACTAAATGAAGTTCTTCCACCACTATCAAGCCATAAACAATGTAAAAGTGAAAAATAAACATGGTAGTGCAGCAAACCCAGAACAACAACCCAACTAATAAACGCTATGTACAAAATAGAGGGAGCTCACATGAATAGGGCAGAATAGGGATTAGTCCTGGGAACAAGGGGAGTGGAGCAGGACACAGGTACTGGATGTGGGGAACAGGATACTGGATCCTAGGTGCAGGGTACATGGTACTGGATGAGGGAAGCAGGATACTGGATACTAGGTGCAGGGTACAGGGTACTGGATGAGGGGAACAGGATACTGGATACTAGGTACAGGGTACAGGGTACTGGATGAGGGGAACAGGATACTGGATACTAGGTGCAGGGTACAGGGTAGAGGAGACTGGATGCGTGAACAGGATACTGGATCCTAGGTGCAGGGTACTGGGTACTGGATGCAGGGAACAAGATACTGGATACTAGGTGCAGGGTACATGGTACTGGATGTGGGGAACAAGATACTGGATACTAGGTGCAGGGTACATGGTACTGGATGCGGGGAAAAGGATACTGGATACTAGGTGCAGGGTACAGGGTACTGGATGAGGGGAACAGGATACTGGATACTAGGTGCAGGGTACAGGGTACTGGATGCGGGCAACAGGATACTGGATACTAGGTGCAGGGTACTGGGTGCAGGGAACAGTATACTAGATACTAGGTGCAGGGTACAGGGTACTGGATGAGGGGAACAGGATACTGGATACTAGGTGCAGGGTACAGGGTACTGGATGCGGGGAACAGGATACTGGATACTAGGTGCAGGGTGCAGGGTACAGGGTACTGGATGAGGGGAACAGGATACTGGATACTAGGTGCAGGGTACAGGGTACTGGATGCGGGGAACAGGATACTGGATACTAGGTGCAGGGTACAGGGTACTGGATGCGGGTAACAGGATACTGGATACTAGGTACAGGATCAGGCAGGGACACAGCTCACAGGTAGAACACTGAAGCAAGTGAGGGATTAAATACCTTCCCAGAAGCCAGTATCAGCTGGAGCCTAATTACTAGGATAAGCTGGCTGCTGGGAGACACCTGCTGGTGGCCACCAGAACTGCACCCTTCAGCTCTGGGAACAATAGTGCCACCAACAGGTGTCCCAGGTCCTGACACGAGTCTTGACATCCACCTTGCTCGATCACAGAAAGCATTGTATTCAATGAGAAAATGCAAAGATTACTCTGAATGAAGCCTGTGCCCAAGTGCCGACCTAATGTGCTCACAATGCAGCAGGACAGCCGCTCTGAAGAGGACCTGGAAACAAGTGGAGATCACTGGAATAGTGGTGTCTAATACAGTGATTTAAAGCTTCTAGAGGGATCCCACAGGTATGGTATATACATAATTACGTTGGTCCAAACTGGATCAGTGTAACTAAATAAACATATCCATACCGGGAATTCTTCTTTAAAATGCAAAAAAAATGTAATAATAGTTTTTCTGCAAATATCAAGAGAATAAGTCACAACAAGGCCATTTGCAGAAAGTATTATTATTATTATTATTTATTTCAGGTACTTATATAGCGCCGTCAATTTACACAGCGCTTTACATATACATTGTACATTCACATCAGTCCCTACCCTCAAGGAGCTTACAATCTAAGGTCCCTAACTCACATTCATACATACTAGGGACAATTTTTTTAGACAGGATCCAATTAACCTACCAGCATGTCTTTGGAGTGTGGGAGGAAACCGGAGTACCCGGAGAAAACCCACGCAGGCACAGGGAGAACATGCAAATTCCAGGCAGGTAGTGTCATGGTTGGGATTCGAACCAGTGACCCTTCTTACTGCTAGGCGAAAGTGCTACCCACTACACCACTGTGCTGCCCAGTTAAAGTTAAAGTGAATCCATAGCTTTTTTTTTTTTTTTTAAGGAAGGAGTGTGAAAGGGTTGGGCCATCGTCAAATTTTTATTGCTATTCATATGGGACACAAGGTATGTTTAAGCCATCACAGCCATAGATATAAAAGAGAAATACAAATCTAAATCTTTATTAGTGCTTGCAAAAAGTACATTTTCATTGCATCCTGAGGAGACCATCTTATTAAAAGATTTCAGGCTTCATGTACACTGGGGCATTTGTAAATGCTTTTCCTCCAAGCAGCTTCAAAAACGCACCCAAGCCTGTTTTTACTAACTCGTTTATGCGTGTCAAGCGCATAGGCGTTTCTTTATTTCATTGGCCAAAATATTAATTCATTTTGGCCATTGAAATGAAAAAAAAAACGTGCTAAACATGCCTAGCGTTTAGGCGAGTTTACATGCGCTCACGCCGGTTTAGGTGCGCTTTTGGCATTTTTTTTCTTCTTCTCTCTTGAACGCACAAATGATGTTTTTTCTTCTGCCTCTAAACTCTTGTAAACGACTGTGTGTGCATTGACACATAGGCAAACATTGAGGGGCGTTTGGAGGCAGAAAAAAAAAGTAAAATACTTGTAAAACAGGCGCTTTTGAGCTTAAGTGTGCATGAGACCTAAAAAGAAACAGACAGACCATAAAAACCTTTATAAATATCAAACTAATCCATGTAGTTTAAATATAAAATATAACATAGAAGGTTGTCTTCAACAATTAACTGCAACTCTGATAAAACTAGGAACTTGTTAGAAAAAGAACTAGCTCCAAAGCAACGCATTGGTAACAAAAAAGACCCCAAGATCTAAAAAAGAGCGCACTGCTGTTGAGGGTTCTCCAGTAGTTGGAATGAGAGGTGATAATGTATACATTATAAAGTGTTTCTGTCTCACCCAATCAGTGAGGGGTTGAGCCAGTAACGTGAGCTGAGGGAAGGGGTATATTTTTTTAACAATTTTTTTAGAAGGGTTCTCCTGTCTGGGCTTTTGCCCGGTAAAGATGCTACTGCCTGGAGGTTGTTTCCTTCTTGTCCCAGCTTGGTGCTAAGGAATCCAAGTTTTTTTACAGGGAGGTACAACCAGAAAAGAGAAACTAAAACAGGAACATCCAGAAAAGAGACACTAAAACAGGAAGGTTGGTACCTGTATGAAGCATCTTCAGGGGAACAAGAACAGAAATGCGGCTACCTGTATGGAGCATCTTCTGAGAAACTAGCACAGAAATGCAGCCATCTGTGTGGAGCATCTTCAGAGGACCTAGAACAGAAATGTGGCCACATGTATGAAGCATTTACAGAGGAAGTAGAACAGAAATGTGGCCGCCTGTATACAACCGTTTCAGAGAAACTAGAACTGAAATGTGGCTGCCTGTATACAGCATTTTCAGAGGAACTAGAACAGAAATGTGTCACCTTGTATGGAGCATCTTAAGAGGAACAAGAGCAGAAATGTGCCCACCTGTATGGAGAACCTTCAGAGAACCTAGAACAGAAATGTGGCCGCCTGTTTGTAGCATCTTCAGAGGACCTAGAACAAAAATGTGTATACCTGTATGGAGCATCTTCTAAGGAACTAGAACAGAAATGTGGCCACCTGTACCGAGCATCTTCAGAGGAACAAGAACAGAAATGTGTCCACCTGTATGGAACATCTGAGGGACAAAAACAGAAGTTTAGCCACCTGTATAGAGCATCTTCAGAGGAGCAGAAATGTGTCCACCTGTATGGAGCACCTTCTGAGGAACTAGAACAGAAATGTGGCCACTTGTTTGGCGCATCTTCAGAGCAACTAGAACAGAAATATGGCCACATGTATGGAGCATCTTCTGAGGAACAAGAACAGAAATGTGGCCACCTGTACGGAGCATCTTCAGAGGAACTAGAACAGAATTGGGATGACTTGTATGGAGCATCTTCAGAGGAACAATAACATAAATGTGGCCATCTGTATTGAGCATCTCCTGAGGAACAAGAACAGAAATGTGGCCATCTACATGGAGCATCTTCAGAGAAACTAGAACAGGGAGGTAGCTATATAAATACTATATAAATAGAACATCTTCATTAAAACTAAAACAGGGAGGTGGCTGCATTATGGAGCATCTTCAGAGAAACTAGAACAGGGAGATGGTTACCTGTATAGCGTATCTCCAGAGAAACTAGAACAAGAAGAAGTCTACCTGTGTGGGACATCTTCAGAGAAACTAGAACAAGAAGATGGTTACCTAGTGGAGTATCTTAAAAAAATTAGGAACATGGCTACAGAAATGGAACATCTTCAGAAAAGTCTGCTATGTTGAAAAATATTCTGGAGAGCTTGGGAGAAGCTTCTGTCAGTGAATGTTGCATGGAGACCTCATTGTTCAACAATATATGGTACATGTGACTGCTCGCATAGGGTAAAAAGGCCAATTTACTGTTAGAAGGCTTCTCCAGAGTTTTTGAGTAATTAACTATAGAAAAGACTAAAGTGACTGGTGCTCAACTGTTTGTTTTTACCCTACAAAGAGCCAAGGACCCACCTTAAGATGTTAAATGTTAGGCTGATGCACTATTTCAGGGGCCATGATACACTGCCCACTAGGGATGAGCCGAACACCCCCCGGTTCGGTTCGCACCAGAACCCGCGAACGGACCGAAAGTTCGCACGAACGTTAGAACCCCATTGACGTCTATGGGACTCGAACGTTCGAAATCAAAAGTGCACATTTTAAAGGCTAATTTGCATGGTATTGTCCTAAAAAGGGTTTGGGGACCCGGGTCCTACCCCAGGGGACATGTATCAATGCAAAAAAAACTTTTAAAAACGGCCGTTTTTTCGGGAGCAGTGATTTTAATGATGCTTAAAGTAAAAAAAAAAAAGTGAAATATTCCTTTAAATATCGTACCTGGGGGGTGTCTATAGTATGCCTGTAAAGTGACGCGTGTTTCCCATGTTTAGAACAGTCCCTGCACCAAATGTCATTTTTAAAGGAAAAAATCTCATTTAAAACTGCTTGCGGGTTTAATGTCATGTCGGGTCATGGCAATATGGATGAAAATCAGTGAGACAAACGGCATGGGTACCCCCCAGTCCATTACCAGTCCCTTTGGGTCTTGTATGGATATTAAGGGGAACCCCGCACCCAAATTAAAATAAGGAAAGGTGTGGGGCCACCAGGCCCTATATACTCTGAACAGCAGTATACAGGCGGTGCAAACAAGACAGGGACTGTAGGTTTGTTGTTAAGTAGAATCTGTTTGTAATTTTGAACATTTTTAACGTGTTTAGCTCCAGCCAAAAAATCTTTTCTAAGCTTTTTGGAAAACATAGGGAAGGGTTATCACCCCTGTGACATTTGTTTTGCTGTCTTTCCTCCTCTTCAGAAGATTTCACCTCACTTTTTTGTCCCAATGAAAAATGTTTTTTGAAAATTTGGGTTTTTTTGTGGAACAAGGATTGGAAAGCATCAGTGGAAAGGAGAACTTGTTTTCCCATATTAACTCTTACAGGAGAGAATTTCCCTTCCTAGGGGTAGATTTCATCTCACTTCCTGTTGTCTCCTTCCGTTTACAAGTAGGAGTCGTTTGTAAGTTAGATGTTTGAAAGTAGGGTCCTGCCCTATATACTCAGCAGAAATTTGGGCCTTAGGTGTTGCTGTGGCCACAACACTGTAAGCCCTCACAGGGCCCTGCTGTGAAATATTAGATCAAGAATTGTAATTACATGCCCCTGTTGAACAGGAGCTGAAAAATTAGGCCTTAGGCACTGGTGCTGGTGCCACAACACTGCAACCCCTCACAGACACTCTAGTTGGAACGCAGGAACGAGCCCTGCTGCAAATTATTGCTTCAAAAATTGTAATTACACGCCCCTGTTAGACAGGGGCAGAAAAATTGGGCCTTAGGCACTGGTGCTGGTGCCACAACACTGCAACCCCTCACAGACACTCTAGTTGGAACGCAGGAACGAGCCCTGCTGCAAAGTATTGCATCAAAAATTGTAATTACACGCCCCTGTTAGACTGGGGCAGAAAAATTGGGCCCTAGGCACTGGTGCTGGTGCCACAACACTGCAACCCCTCACAGACACTCTAGTTGGAATGCAGGAACGAGCCCTGCTGCAAAGTATTACATCAAAAATTGTAATTACACGCCCCTGTTAAACAGGGGCTGAAAAATTGTGCCTTAGGCACTGGTGGTGGCGCCCAGAACCAAAAATGTTCTTACAAGCTATCAGCGTGATGATTGAGGAGGAAGAGGATAATTACTCAGGGATAGTCACTCAGCATCAGCATAGGCAGTCTTTGAAGGGATCTGAGATTTCAAAAAAAATTATTCGGTTACATCAGCATCAGGTGCTTGGTAGCTGGTGGTGATCCAAGACTCATTCATTTTTATGAAGGTCAGCCGATCGACCGAGTCGGTGGACAGACGCACCCTGTGATCGGTTACCACGCCTCCAGCAGCACTGAATGTGCGTTCCGAAAGAACGCTGGATGCAGGACAGGCCAGTAGCTCAATTGCATACTGTGCAAGCTCTGGCCAGTGATCCATCCTCAAGACCCAGTAACCCAGAGGATTTTCGGTGGGAAAGGTGTCCAAGTCTGATCTTGCCCCTAGGTATTCCTGCACCATGTAAAACAGACGCTGGCGATGGTTGCTGGAACCGATCATACCTTGGGGCTGCGGACCAAAAAATTGTCTGAACGCATCGGTCAGACGGCCACCTTCTCCACCGCTCCTTCTTTGACTGACCGAAGCCTCAGCAACACGTTGTCCAGAAACAGGAGTTTGTAACCTCCCAGTCTCTGGGAACGCGTTGCACAGACCTTTCTGCAAGGCCTCCCGAAGATGTTTCATCCTCTGCTCCCTCTGCGATGGCAAGATAAGGTCCGCAACCTTACCCTTGTAACGTGGATCAAGGAGGGTTGCCAGCCAGTATTGGTCCTTCTCCTTGATACCACGAATACGAGGATCCTTACGCAGGCTTTGCAGGATCAGGGAGGCCATGCAGCGTAGGTTTGCTGAGGCATTCGGTCCGGAGTCCTCTGGGTCACTAAGAACGACATGGTCCGCAGCCACCTCCTCCCAGCCACGTACAAGTCCATGTGTTTCTTGGGACTGATCCCTTAAAGACTGCTGCTGATGCTGAGTGCCAGGCTCCACCTCCATACTGACACAATCTTCCTCCTCCTCCTCTTCCTCCTCCTCCTCTTCCTGTGTGATTGGCGGGCACGCAGGAACACTGTCTGGATAAAGGGGGCCTTGAGAGCTAAGGAAGTCCTCCTCTTCCTGCCTCTGTTCTGCCTCAAGTGCCCTGTCCATTATTCCACGCAGCGTGTGCTCCAACAGGTGGACAAGGGGGACAGTGTCACTGATGCATGCACTGTCACTGCTCACCATCCTCGTGGCCTCCTCGAATGGTGACAGGACAGTGCATGCATCCCTGATCATGGCCCACTGGCGTGGGGAAAAAAAACCAAGCTCCCCTGACCCTGTCCTGGTGCCATAGTCGCACAGGTACTCATTGATGGCCCTCTGCTGCGTGTGCAGCCGCTGCAGCATGGCCAACGTTGAGTTCCACCTGGTGGGCATGTCACAGATTAGGCGGTTCTTGGGCAGGTTAAACTCCTTTTGGAGGTCCGTCAGCCGAGCACTGGCATTATATGACCGGCGGAAATGCACACAAACTTTCCTGGCCTGCCTCAGGACATCCTGTAAGCCCGGGTACCTGCCCAAGAACCGCTGCACCACCAAGTTAAGGACGTGAGCCAAACAGGGCACATGGGTCATTTGTCCCTGTCGGAGGGCAGAGAGGAGGTTGGTGCCATTGTCGCAAACCACCATTCCTGCCTTAAGTTGGCGTGGCGTCAACCACCTCTGAACCTGCCCCTGCAGAGCTGACAGAACCTCTGCCCCAGTGTGGCTCCTGTCCCCCAAGCACACCAGCTCAAGCACCGCATGGCATCTTTTGGCCTGCGTACTTGCGTAGCCCCTTGAACGCCTACGGAGCACTGCTGGTTCCGAGGAAGAGGCCATGGAGGAAGAAGAAGAGGAGGGGGTGGAGGAGAGAGGTGTGTCACAATCAGCATTTTGGAGGCGTGGTGGCGGAACAACCTCCAACACTACTGCACCTTGTCCTGCATCCTTCCCAGCTGCCAGCAGAGTCACCCAATGCGCCGTGAAACTTAGGTAACGTCCCTGTCCATGCCTGCTGGACCATGAGTCAGCGGTAATATGCACCTTACCGCTGACCGCCCTGTCCAGCGAGGCATGGACATTGCCTTCCACATGCCGGTAGAGAGCCGGAATCGCCTTCCGTGAGAAAAAGTGGCGTTTGGGTACCTGCCACTGAGGAACCGCACATTCCACAAACTCACGGAAGGGGGCAGAGTCTACCAACTGAAAAGGCAGCAGTTGAAGTGCTAGCAATTTTGCCAAGCTAGCATTCAACCGCTGGGCATGTGGATGGCTGGGAGCAAACTTCTTTCGGCGGTGCAGCAGCTGGGGCAGGGAAATTTGCCTGGTACAATCTGACGTCGGTGTACCAAAAGCAGATTGCCCACAAGTACTTGGTTGTGACACACCTAATTCTACACCTTCATTCCTCTCACTGCAGGTCTCAGAGAGGACTGAAGGTCTAGTGGGGTTGGAAATCTCAGCTGATGAGGAGCAAGGAGAGATCCTCTTTGTTCTTTGGTGTGGGTCTTTTAGATACGCTTGCCAACGAACTGCATGGCAGGTCAACATATGTCTGGTCAAGCATGTGGTACCCAAGCGGGAGATATTTTGGCCACGCGAGATACGCTTGAGACATATGTTGCAAATAGCAGCGGTGCGATCTGATGCACTCGTCTCAAAAAAGGCCCACACCAAAGAACTTTTTGAATAACGCGCAGAGACTGCAGCGCCCTGCACATGTGGAGCTTTGGGGTGTGATGCAGTCAATGTGCTGCCCTTAGGCTGGCCCCTGGAGGGCATCCTGCCTCGTTGGTGATGTGCTGCCGCCTCCTCCTCCTCCTCCTCCTCCTCCTCCTCTCTCCTATCAGGCACCCACGTTGAGTCAGTGACCTCATCATCCCCTCCCTCCTCATCACTGGAGCAAACCTGGCAGTATGCTGCAGCAGGGGGAGCATGACTGCCAGATTGCTGTCCTTCTTGGGCACCCCCTCTGTCCGCGCTCATGTTACTGCCTTCATCGAGCTCAGTATCGTCATCAGAGCCTTCCAAACGCTGGGCATCCTCCTGGAGCATGTACCCAACACTGTGGTCAAACAGTTCGAGGGAATCCTCATGAGGACATGGTGGAGCTAGGGAAGGAGTCACTGATGACATTGAGCTGAGGGAAGAGGCCGCTGCTTTGCCAGACAAAGCACCCTGGGCATGGGTGAGAGAGGATGAGGAGGATGAGGACGGCTTGGTCATCCACTCGACCAAGTCTTCCGCATGTTGCGGCTCAACATGGCCAGCTGCCGAAAAAAAGGCCAAGCGTGTCCCATGGCCACGTGCTGATGAGGATGCACCGTCTCCACGACCAGCACTAGACACAGAGCCTGCTTGCCCTCTCTTATTGGCTTGTGACTGTCTGCCTCTCCTTCTTGGCCTTCCAGACATACTAATGGCCTGTAGCTGCACTAAGCTGGGATAGAACACCTGTAATTTTCTTCAAGTAGCTTTATATACTGTAACCAGACAAGCCTGCCTGTCAGTAGGAAGATAACAGGAACGGATCTAGCTGAACACTGTGAGCAGGACGCACTGTACTAAATGTAAATAGTCTAGCTGCCTGACCGTGGTACTAATAGGATCAAATAGAACACCTGTAATTTTCTTCAGGTAGCTTTATATACTGTAACCAGACAAGCCTGCCGGTCAGTAGGAATTTAACAGGAACGGATCTAGCTGAACACTGTGAGCAGGACGCACTGCACTAAATGTAAATAGCAGGAACGGATCTAGCTGAACACTGTGAGCAGGACGCACTGCACTAAATGTAAATAGTCTAGAAGATAACAGGAACGGATCTAGCTGAACACTGTGAGCAGGACGCACTGCACTAAATGTAAATAGTCTAGAAGATAACAGGAACGGATCTAGCTGAACACTGTGAGCAGGACGCACTGCACTAAATGTAAATAGTCTAGAAGATAACAGGAACGGATCTAGCTGAACACTGTGAGCAGGACGCACTGCACTAAATGTAAATAGCAGGAACGGCTCTAGCTGAACACTGTGCGCAGGACGCACTGCACTAAATGTAAATAGCAGGAACGGATCTAGCTGAACACTGTGAGCAGGACGCACTGCACTAAATGTAAATAGCAGGAACGGATCTAGCTGAACACTGTGAGCAGGACGCACTGCACTAAATGTAAATAGCAGGAACGGATCTAGCTGAACACTGTGAGCAGGACGCACTGCACTAAATGTAAATTGCAGGAACGGATCTAGCTGAACACTGTGAGCAGGACGCACTGCACTAAATGTAAATAGTCTAGAAGATAACAGGAACGGATCTAGCTGAACACTGTGAGCAGGACGCACTGCACTAAATGTAAATAGCAGGAACGGATCTAGCTGAACACTGTGAGCAGGACGCACTGCATTAAATGTAAATAGTCTAGATAGAAGATAACAGGAACGGATCTAGCTAAACTGAATACAGTGTATATATATATATGCAACACCTGGGATGCATATATATACACAATACACTGTAAGTGCAGCTAACTGACTGACTGTTCTGCCTAATCTATCTAACTCAAATCAAATGACACTGTCTCTCTCTCTCTCTATCTCTCAGCACACCGGAACACACACTACACAGGGCCGCCGTGCAGGCGGCCTTATATAGTGTGGGGTGTGTACTAAATCCCCTGAGCCATAATTGGCCAAAGCCACCCTGGCTTTGGCCAATTACAGCTCTCTCTACTGACAGCGCTGTGATTGGCCAAGCATGCGGGTCATAGTGCATGCTTGGCCAATCATCAGCCAGCAATGCACTGCGATGCCGCAGTGAATTATGGGCCGTGACGCGCCACACGAATTTAGCGCGAACGGCCCATAACGTTCGCAATTCGGCGAACGATCGAACAGCCGATGTTCGAGTCGAACATGGGTTCGACTCGAACACGAAGCTCATCCCTACTGCCCACATGGGAGGAGTACAAATTTGTAATCCACAGAAGCATAAATGTCTGAAAGATCTTTTGTAGGCAGGTTCTGCATTGAAGAAAGGAATCAAAACTTTGTCAATGCAGACCTGGTCTACAAAAGATCTCTACAACTTTTTATACATCTGAGGGACAAAAACAGAAATTTAGCCACCTGTATAGAGCATCTTCAGAGGAGCAGAAATGTGTCCACCTGTATGGAGCACCTTCTGAGGAACTAGAACAGAAATGTGGCCACTTGTTTGGCGCATCTTCAGAGCAACTAGAACAGAAATATGGCCACATGTATGGAGCATCTTCTGAGGAACAAGAACAGAAATGTGGCCACCTGTACGGAGCATCTTCAGAGGAACTAGAACAGAATTGGGATGACTTGTATGGAGCATCTTCAGAGGAACAATAACATAAATGTGGCCATCTGTATTGAGCATCTCCTGAGGAACAAGAACAGAAATGTGGCCATCTACATGGAGCATCTTCAGAGAAACTAGAACAGGGAGGTAGCTATATAAATACAATATAAATAGAACATCTTCATTAAAACTAAAACAGGGAGGTGGCTGCATTATGGAGCATCTTCAGAGAAACTAGAACAGGGAGATGGTTACCTATATAGCGTATCTCCAGAGAAACTAGAACAAGAAGAAGTCTACCTGTGTGGGACATCTTCAGAGAAACTAGAACAAGAAGATGGTTACCTAGTGGAGTATCTTAAAAAAATTAGGAACATGGCTACAGAAATGGAACATCTTCAAAAGTCTGCTATGTTGAAAAATATTCTGGAGAGCCTGGGAGAAGCTTCTGTCAGTGAATGTTGCATGGAGACCTCATTGTTCAACAATATATGGTACATGTGACTGCTCGCATAGGGTAAAAAGGCCAATTTACCGTTAGAAGGCTTCTCCAGAGTTTTTGAGTAATTAACTATAGAAAAGACTAAAGTGACTGGTGCTCAACTGTTTGTTTTTACCCTACAAAGAGCCAAGGACCCACCTTAAGATGTTAAATGTTAGGCTGATGCACTATTTCAGGGGCCATGATACACTGCCCACATGGGAGGAGTACAAATTTGTAATCCACAGAAGCATAAATGTCTGAAAGATCTTTTGTAGGCATGTTCTGCATTGAAGAAAGGAATCAAAACTTTGTCAATGCAGACCTGGTCTACAAAAGATCTCTACAACTTTTTATACTTCTGTGGATTACAAATAATTGTGAATACCACACAAACCAGACACAAAGATTATGCTTTGGTTACTTTACTCCATTGAATGTTATTTATGAAGAGATATATTGATCCCCTTTGAGCTGTTTAGAGCTTGGGTTTTTTTCATTTTTTTTTTTTTTACCAGTGCACCGCTTCAGAACAAGCTTTTGAAGTTTTTTTTCAAACAAGTTCCTTGATATTTACTTACCTCTATTTTATTTGATTTCAGGCACCCATAAATTAAAATGTTGAAGACAACCTTCGATGTTATATCTGAAAACTACATGGAGTAGTTTGATCTTTAAAAGAGGATTTTTTTTTATGGTGTAGCTGTTTATATTTTTAAATGCTTTTAATAAAGTGGTCTTTTTAGGCTACAAGCCAAATCTACTTTTGTGAGCACTAATAAAGATTCTTTTTTATATCTGGGGTGTTGATGCCTTAAGCTTTTCATAACTGGTGTCCCATATGAATATTGTTCTTTGAGGTCACGGTATCTGGATGATCTTTATATTCTGTATTCATTATTCTTGTCTGCTTTTGGCGTTTAACACCTTGGTGCCGACATAAAAGAAATATGCGGCCCCACTGCACTGGGCATTTTGCCGTGGGACCGCATATTTACGTATCTTCCTTTGTGCTGGGAGCACCCCTCACAGTGCACTCCCAACATTGAGACTGGGGTCTCATGAGAGCCCCAGGCCCTGTGCTAACGAACAGGACCCGGAACTGCCGATTCCAGGCCACGTGATCGCTGTGGTAGCCTATGATTGGCTACCACAGTGATCAGTCACTGTGACGCCCACCCCTGTGTTTCTCTCTCTCTGTGAATGGAGAGGAAGGATACATTGTATCTTTGCCACTCCCTGCAGAGAGAAAAAAACAAAAATGTGTAAAAAAAGAATATATATTAAAAAATAAAATAAAGAAAGAAAAAATACCTAGATCAAGGCTTGATCTAGGTCAGTGCCAGGGTTAGTGTTTATGTCAAGTCAGGGTGAAATGTCAAGGTTAGGGTCAGTATATTTTGGGCAGGATTGATTATTTTTTTTAATTAGTATCAGTGTCAGTTAGTGTCACTGTGTTTTATGTAGGACAAAAAAAGCAAAATATGCACTGTTGTTTCTGGGCTGTACTACGGGTACAAACAACAACTAACATACACATACAGTGGAACCTCGGATTACGAGCATAATCCGTTCCAGGAGTATGCTCGTAATCCAATGTACTCGCATATCAAAGCGAGTTTTCCCATTGAAGACAATGGAAATGAAAATAATTTGTTCTGCATTGACTTCAATGGGATGCAATACCGCATGTGGCCAGATGCGGGGGGGGGGGGAGCCGGAGAGCCTCGGAAACAGCCAAAAAGGCCCAAGGCACTTCGGCTGACCTCGGCAAACCTCGGAAAGACTCCGTTCACAAGCCTTTCCGAGGTTTGCCGAGGTCAGCCGAACTGTCCTCGGGCCTTTCCGTGCATTTCCGAACAGAGCCGATCGGCGACTTTCGGCTCTGCTCGCCACCGGTGCCCCCCACCTCAGGCCAAAAGGCGGTACTGCACACCACTTTTGGCCTGAATCCTGTTCGTTTTGCAAGACAAAACTCGAAAACCGAGTTAGGATTTTTAGAAATACAGTGCTCGGTTTGCGAAACGCTCGTTAACTGCGTTACTCGCAAACCAAGGTTCCACTGTATGTGGTATCGCTGCGATTATCAGGAGTAGGAGAATTTATTTGGGGTTTTTCTTTGGTTGAAGGTTATGGTAGTAACATAAAATATACAACTACATTTAAAAAATATATATTCTAGTTTTCCTTTGATAATAAAAAAATCAGGAGAAATCCAATACCATGTATCACCCAATGAAAGTCCAATTTGTCCTGAAAAAAAAACGCGGTATAATCCACCAGGATGTACAAAGTAGTTGTGATGAAATGTAAGGCTTTACTAACACGTGTCAAAGTTGCAAAATTGTGCTTAGGCAATGGGCATAAAATTTGTTTTACCCTTAGGTGTGAAGGGGTTAAAGACGCTTGTAAAGCAGGTATGTTACCTTCCTTCTCAGAGATTCACCTTCTCTACTGGTCTTTGGTGATGACAATTTCCAAAAGTTTACAGTTGTCTAAAAAAAAACAGGAGTAGGAATATCTAACAATGGGGACCCCTATTCCCGAGATAACTGCTTAAAAGGGCAATTCCACTCACTTTGTAAAGATTTCCTCCTAGTTGTATAACATCATGAATTTCAACCAAAGGCAAAAAAAAAAAAAAATTAAAAATAAAAAACGGACAGGGTATGATCTATTCTGTTCTGTAGAATGAAAAAGAACCAGAAAAAATAGTTTTGTCCATTAATATTTTCATTTAATTCTTGCTCTTGTCAATATACAGTTTATATCTATCCCTTTATCTAATTTTATTGTTGTGAATGTACAATGTATATGTAAAGCGCTGCGTAAATTGATGGGTTTTGTAGCCCTCAAAGGCAGAACTGAGAAGACCCTCTACAGGTCGGCCTGACCTCACACTGCTAACACTGTGCTGCAGCTCCTGAGTGTACATAACAATATCGGATGACAGAGCTCCATTGTTCAAGTGCTGTGAAAAAGTATTTGCCCCCTTCCTGATTTTATCTTTTTTTTGCATATTTGTCAGTTTGTCACACTTAAATAAAAAACCTTAAAGACTCCAAAGAGGAAACACAACAATCAGAGAAAGAAGACCAAAAGACAAAGGTCACTAAGTCCGGCTGTATGTGCATATCCATAACCTTTATGGAATTGCCATTAAATGGACTTTCGTCACATTGGTGTTCAGCCATTTTCTTCACATTAGTCTATTCAAGGCCGAGGCGTGCACCCGCGTGAGGAGTCCCACCCACCTACCCGCACCTGGATCTACTCACCGGGAGCGGCATTTTTCTCCTGTTCTCCACTGGCAGTAATCAGTCCTGGGTGTGGTAAGTGAAATTTAACTTAGCTTTCCAAAAAATGTGGTTAATCACAGTTCATTCATTATTTAGCAAGGGGGGGGCAGGTACTTTTTCACATAGGGCTAGGCAGGTTTAATTTATTTCCGTTAATAAATTAAATCATGATTTAAAAACTGCATTTTGTATTTACTCGGGTTACCTTTGTTGAATATTACAATTTGTTTGATGATCTGAATCATTTAAGTATCACAAATATGCAAGAGAATACAGAGCCAAGTATCAATTTGTATGGAATTTGTTAATGATAACAAAAAAGGCAGTAAAATAGATCTAGCAACAATAGATACATCCCAGCAACAATGGACCCCCAACAGCCAGCATCAGTAGACCAAAAATTGACTCCCTGCAACATAAGACCCACCCCCAGGAAAAATAGATCCCCCCCAGCAACAATAGACCCCCCTGAAAAAATAGATCCACTCCAGCAACAATAGATTCCCCAGCAGCCAGCATCAATAGATCCTCCAGCAGCCAGCAACAAAGACCCCTCCCTCCCAGCAACGACTGACCCCCTGCAACAATAGATTCCCAATGAGCAACAGAAGATCTCCCAAGCAATAATAGACCCCCTTCCTCTGCAAAAATAGATCCCAGCATCAATAGACCCTCCAGCACACCCCAGCCAATGAGTTCTGGAGGTGCCGGAACTGCGTTCCCCCACGTTCCTGCTGAAAAAAAGCTCTGCATGTGTATATATGCTAATGGGGTCAATAGATCAGTGGACAGTGTCAATAGGGCAGAGATTTGTGTCAGCAGAGTAGTGGACGGTGTCAGTAGTTTTTAATTTTATTTATTTTAAATTTTTACAATTTTTTTTTTTTTTAATTATTTTGTTTTACAATTTTTTTAGGAGCCCCATTAGGGGGCTTTGGTGACATTTAATGCCACATACACACAAGCGGACTTTTCAACCGGACTGGTCCGACAGACTTTCCAGCAGACTTTCGACTGACTTTTGACGGACTTCTGACGGACTTTTTAACGAACGGACTTGCCTACACACAATCACACCAAAGTCCGACGGATTCGTACGTGATGACGTACACCGGACTAAAATAAGGAAGTTGATAGCCAGTAGCCAATAGCTGCCCTAGCGTCGGTTTTTGTCCGTCGGACTAGCATACAGACGAGCGGATTTCTGGGTCCGGCGGAGTTACAATGTAAAGATTTGAAGCCTGTTCCAAATCTAAAGTCCATCAGATTTGCGACTGGGAAAAGTCCGCTGAAGGTCCGGTGAAGCCCATACACGATCGGATTGTCCGCCGGATTTGGCCCGTCTGCGTCCATCGGACAAGTCCGGTCGAAAAGTCAGACCGTGTGTACGCTGCATAAGGGGTCTAAACAAGGGGAATCTGCACCACATGGGAAGAGTAGGGTGTGCCCAGGCACACCTGGCACATCCTGTACGCATGCCTTTGACTTGACTTTACGTTCCTGTGCGCACGCCCATGATATTACATTCTAAGGTATTCACAGATCCATAAAGGTACACTCTAAAGATAAACGGAAGGGGAAAACAGGACCTTGGAAGGGTCTCCTGATGTCACCCTAAAAGGTACATAGAGCCTACAGGTTCACTTTAAGAGAAACTCAAACATCTACAGGTTATGCCAGCCTTTCTCAAATGTTTTAACATGGAGGAACTCTTGACTTAACTTTCCGGGCTCAAGGAACCCCTGCTGATAATTACTATATCTACAGCTCATGGTACATTAGTGTGGTGGTCTGATGACTCTTTTCATAGCCTTAGTCTATACAACTAAGCCCAATGGGGTGAAACACATAAAAGACGGTGAGGTTACTGGGTGGGGACATGCTGTATTCTGTTCATTGCTCAATAAAGTTTTCATGAAGAAGTGATGTCATTGGTGTGCGGCTAAACATCTACAAAGTTCACTTATTTGATGATATTGTGCACACTCAGGAGCTGAAACCCAGCATATTTTCTAAGAATGAGGACAGTGCGACTACTGCCAGATCTCGGTTGGTCTCCCCACTCCAAAGCAAATAAAGCAAAAAGCCCTTCTCAGCATTTTTTTTACCAGAGAGGAAAATTTGAAATAGTTTTCAGTTTTCAAGAAACCTCTGCTAAAAAAATGTATCTACAGCTCATGGTAAATCAGCAATATATGTATTCTACAGATGTAATAATAAATATAAAAATTAAGAATGCGTCAAAGCTTGAATATTTGATACAGAAGCCAGATCATTTTTTAACATCTCCTGCGCTATATGATAAAAATGTTCGCAAATAATAGCAAAACTGAAAGGAAAAATAATAATGATCTCCAGAAAGGAAATACAGGCAGCGGAGAAATGACTTCTTTCATTGGTGGTCACTCAGTGGAGAAATTACTTCTTCCATTAGTGGCAGTGCTGTGTCTTGGCCTAGGCCGACAAGGCTCAGGCCTAGGGAGGCACTTTGCAGGGGGCGGTAAAACAGCCCCCCCCGCACAAAAACTCCCCCCCTACCCATCCTCCCTCCTCCCAGCTCCCACGGCCTCCTCCTGCACAGATAAAGCCTCCTGCGCAGTGGCGTATCCCCAAGTTCAAGTACAATTTATGTGTGCACACACATGTGGCGTCTGTGGCCACATCCGCCGATGCCCAGTCTAAAGATACAGCTGCCACCGCCAACAGCCGCTGAGGTGCCTGACCAGTGGCGGAGTGATCTGCAGTCTTGTGTGCTGCACCGGGTTCTGAGAGCCGGTGTCTTGCTGAGAAAGTTCCCCCGGCGGATAAGGACCCCCCTGTACTGCGCTTGCGCAGTACGAGCGACTGCGGAGCTGCCGAAAATAGACGAAGATGAACAGCTGATCGTCAGCTGTACACGGCGCCTGCGCACTACATTCTACCCTATGTCCACGTTAAAGCCCCACCATCCAAGTGGACATAGAGTTAGAATAATAATATGCCGAGCGCAGCGAGGCCACGCCCGAAGCGTGGCAAGCGTAGTGAGCCCGCGAGGGGCCTGTTACAAAGTCTTTTTTATTAAAATAGTCTTGCCACGCAGGCGCCGTGTACAGCTGACTCAGGTGTTCAGCTTCGGCTCATTTCAGCGGCTCCCTTGTTGTTCCTACTGCGCAAGAGCTGCGCCTGCGCAGTACAGGGGGGTCATTATCCGCTGAGGGGAACTTTCTCAGCAGAACACCGGGACGTGTCTTCAGAGAAGGGGAAATCACACCCACTGCCCCACCATGCAGCGCGAAATGCCGCCCAGACTCAGGTAGGATATCGTTGTAAGGGGAGAGTGGGGAGGAGTGTATGGCAGCCAAGGAGTGAGTGTCAGGCTGTGCAGCCTCCTAATGCTGAGATATGGCAGTCTCCTATGTTGGGACTTGTAGTGCCCTATGTGGGGGGCTGAGATATGGCAGCCTCCTATGCTGGGACTTGTAGTGCCCTCTGTGGGGGCCTGAGATATGGCAGTCTCCTATGCTGGGACTTGTAGTGCCCTCTGTGGGGGGCTGAGATATGGCAGCCCACTCTGCTGGGACTTGTAGTGCCCTCTGTGGGGGGCTGAGGATTCCTCAGTCCCCCACAGTCTAGGGCACTACAAGTCCCAGCATAGGAGGCTGCCAAATCTCCCTCCAGTCCACTCATTTTCAAACACCACTGACAGTCCCGCTCCCGGCTTGCCTTGCTCCCATCCTGCAGACCCGCACACAAGGTGGTCTGCTCAGCTCCCCTGCACCATGACATCACACTCAGGCACTGCCTCCGCCAGACCTGCCACCCGCCGGCACTGCCAAAAAATAGCTGAGCGTCACAGCCATATTTTTTGCTGGCAAACTTTTCCTGTCACTGGCATTTACTGACTGTTGCCAACCGTCAGTAAAAATGCTGACGGTTGGCAACACTGCATCAATTAGGATTCCTGGCTAGAATGTTTATAAATAGAAGCTGGCCAAAGATAAGTATTTTGGCAGTGGTAGTGCTACCTGAATAACCCGGCCGGGATCCTGGGTGATGTCATTGACCAAATTTGGTCATGCCCATAATAATTCAAGGGAATCACCGAGGAACCTTGGCCAATTTATTTACAAAGAGAAGCCAGCTCAGGATTTGTCATTTAGTGGAGGTAGTACTAGTGGTGGTTAATTACAGATCCCCGACATCTGTCTGTAAGCAAAACATGTCACTTTTAAGTACATTGTACTGCTCCCTAACATCACATGCATTTATAAAACATCTCCCAAAACTATTAAAGGGTATTGTGTATTTTTAATTTTGCCCTTCAAGTCATATGAAAAGACCCTGCCCCCTGCCAAACTATATGCTTACATTTTTTTGCCATTGGTAAATTTCCCCCATGGCATTGCCCAGCTACGTGTGTCCTTTTTTAATAATAACCTGCATTCTAGTCTTGAGGAAAGCCAGAAAAGAATAACAAGATTCGGCCCCCGTAGACTTTCATGGGGTTTAGTGCTAAGCTTTGCCATCTTCTTGGTTCTTCTCAGGTTTGCCGATCTTTGCTCGGTTCGCTCATCCCCAATGTCTACTATAAAAACACATTTTGAGAAACTTTAGATCATCGGGATTTGGTGTATTCATTCTGTACCATGTTGCTGTTTATCCTACGTTCCTTATTCCCGACGCGTCCTTGTTTGTGTGAGTTATGGTTTTCATACATTAAAAATACCGGCAAATCAGCAAACTGATGCATCTTTAATGATTCTTAATGAGATTTTCACCCAGATGTTCCGAATTTCCTCTTCTCTGCAGGAAAATTAAAATATGCAAAAGATTCTCCACAAATGATCAAAGCTTACCACTCTCTGTAGTTCTGAAGAAGAACTCTGTTCCAGTTTGAGAGCCTTTCTAAGGTGAGGCTCCATTTAATGGAAGGGTAACTAGGACCTCACATCCTCACAAAGGATGTTCTTCTATCACATCTATCACTGCAGTACAGCTCATACAGAATCCATGATGTCCAGAAGACGTACAAGGAGAGTGGTGGGTGGAGTGGTGGGTGGAGGACATCTTTCTACTGGATCCCTTTTTTATCATTTAAGCCAGCCATAGATGGTTCGAATCTCGGTTGGTTCAGCAGGGACAAGACGAGATTCAATCCATGTATAGGCAGGCTGAGTGTACCCAAGTCAATCCACCGGTCAACTTGGGTACAACCAGCATGTTGGATTTCTAGCATGTGAATATTTCCAGCCGCTAGCAATAATCATTGTGTTCTCCCGGAAAGGGACTGCTCACCGCCCCCAACTTGACGGGAGAACACAATTGCTCCATTGGAGGGATTCCCCCACCAACACAGTCAGTGTCTGCAACTTGTGGTTGCAGGAAAGAAAATTGCATATTCCAATTTACATCGGGGAGGCCCGCCGACAGCTGATAAGTCATCGGATGTTAAGGACGCAGTGACCAGCTTCCCGGCCTGCTGCTTAACAACCAGCTATACTTCACACAGAATTAGAATCGGACGATTATTTATCGACCGATCCGAATTCAAATCTTTCTGAAAATGTGGAATTTGTCAGAAAACAAATAAACGAAACAAATTTCAACGAAATTCATTGCTATTTCATTCGGAGATTCAGATACATCCGAATCTCCGAATAACCAAAAATTTGTCTGAATTTGTATTCGGACCGAAAAAAATTGCACATGTCTATTTACTAACAACAAAGGGTTCTATACAGAGAGCAGCGATGTGGCTGATATTTTCTCCTTGCAAAGCAGTGGCGGCTGGTGCTCAAAATTTTTTTTGGGGGGGGCGCAAACAAACTGAACAATTCTGAAAAAAAACCCCATCAATTGCAGCCTCACTGTGCCATCAATTGCCGCCACTGTGCCATCAAACGCAGCCACTCTACCCATCAAACGCAGCCACTGTGCCCATCAATTGCCACCACTGTGCCATCAAACGCAGCCACTCTACCCATCAAACGCAGCCACTGTGCCCATCGATTGCCACCACTGTGCCATCAAACACAGCCACTCTGCCCATCAAACGCAGCCACTGTGCCCATCAATTGACACCACTGTGCCATCAAACGCAGTCACTGTGCCATCAATTGCAGCCACTGTGCCCCATAAAATGCAGCCACTGTGCCCATCAATTGCCGCCACTGTGCCCATCAAACACAGCCACTGTGGCATCAAACGCAACCACTGTGCCATCAATTGCCGCCACTGTGCCATCAAACGCAGCCACTGTGGCATGAAACGCAGCCACTGTTCCATCAATTGCAGCCATTGTGCCCCATAAAATGCAGCCACTGTGCCCATCAATTGCCGCCACTGATCCCATCAATTGCTCCCACTGTGCCCCATCAAACGCAGCCACTGTGCCATCAAACGCAGCCACTGTGCCATCAAACGCAGCCACTGTGCCCATCAATTGCCGCCACTGTGCCCATCAATTGCTCCCACTGTGCCCATCAATTGCTCCCACTGTGCCCATCAATTACTGCCACTGTGGTCATCAATTGCTCCCACCATCAAACGCAGCCAGTGTGCCATATCAAATGCTGCCAGTGTGACCCCACGCCGGCCCGCCGTCTGCATTTACCCTGTCTCGGTGGGACAGCTCCTCGATATCTTCTCCCATCCTCTCTTTCTGTACTCTGCTATGATTTGGATGCCTGGTGTCCAATCACAGCGTCTGTCGTTTCAGCCAATCAAGTGACGGGTAACAGATCCGAGCACCTTATTGGTGGAGAGGCGGTTTAGTCTTAGAAAAGCAAATATTCATTCGCTTTTCTAATACAGCTAAGTGACCTGAGAACGCCCAGCATGGCGCTCGCAGTTCACCTTTTTTGACGCCTATAAGAGCCTATGGCTCTAATCAGGTGCTTCAAACCCCCCCCACCCTCACCCTCTGCTGTAATTCAGGCGCCCTGCACCCGAAAAGGGGCCCGGACGCCTGAATGGGGGGTGGTAGCGGCGGCCATAGATCTATCTATTGGTGCTAGAGGGGGTGGCAGGAGAGAGGGGCGGCGCCCGTGTGCCCTTATGGACGCACCGCCACTGCTTCCCAGCCAGTGTCATTAGTACAGTGAAAGTGTATTAGTATTAACACTGATCACTGTATTAGTGTCACCGGTGATGTTAGTGTCAGTCATTTCCCACCCAGCGTCAGTAAGTGTCAAATTGACCGCCACACTATCACAGTCCCCTTATAAGTCGCTGATCACCTCCACTACTAGTATAAAAGAAAAAAAAGTTCCCTGGTCATGAAGGGGGACAAAACATTCCGGAGGTCAAGTGGTTAATAACATTCTATTTTGCCCTTATTCACATTAAATGAATGTACGGGAAGAATTGCTCTGCATTTTTTTTTTAAATGCCCCCCCCTGAATATTATTGAGCTAGAAGGATTTACATCTAGTTCAGGTCCAGATGAACAGACAGTCCGTGGCTTTGTTATACACCGAGCGGCACAGTGGCTTTAAATAAATATTTTTGAAATATTTGCAGCTACTATGAGACGGCTCAGACTCCTCCCGGGGGAGAAAACAAGCGGCAGAAGCCTGGACCTTCATTACAGAACATACAGGAGAATTCTAATGACGTTCTCTGTTTCCTGCACGATCGGTCTTGCATTCCTATTACAATGCGCAGTATATTCCTCTCGATAAATTGGGGTCTCCTGTCCCGCCATTCCCCGGGGAGGATAGCGCCAAAGTCTGGGCATCTCATGCTTGTGCATGCAGAAAACAATATTATTAGTGCTTAAGAAAAGATTGATTCCCACAGCAGAGGCGGCGGATAATGGGAAGTTCCAAAAACACTGATAATTTCCGCCAACGACCAGAAACAAAGCGGGAGGAGAAAGAGGAGAACACTTAAAGTGAAATCAAAAACAAAACAATACACGGATGCACCCAACATGGTCACTAATTTCATTACCTTTACATATATTATAACCTTTTTATCTCTCACACTTGTACCTGATGTACTAGCAGATTTACAGTAGATAGCTTACCAATCCCTATGCCGCGTACACACGATCGGACTTTCCAACGGGAAATGTTGGATGTGAGCTTTGTTGGCTGAAAGTCCGACCGTGTGTTCGCTCCATCGAACATTTGTTGTCGGACTTTCCGCTAACAAATGTTGGCTAGGAGGTTCTCAAATTTTCCGCCAACAAAGCTTTTTTCCGATCGTGTGTACACAAGTCCGTCGCACAAAAGTCCACGCATGCTCGGCCTTGTAAAACTTGCGTTCGTAATGGAGATATCACATGACTATTGAACTTCCTTTTTATCGGCTCGTCGTACGTCTTGTACGTCACTACGTTCGTAATTGTTGGCCAACATTTGTGTGACCGTGTGTATGCAAGACAAGTTGGAGCCAACAACCTTCGAACAAAATTCCACGGTTTTGTTGTCGGAAAGTCCGATCGTGTGTACGGGGCATTAGATGTGATGGTGGCATTCGTTTTCTTTTTAGGCTTTCTTTCTTCTATTTTCATTCAGTGATCCCACCAATAAGTTTTTTGTTTTTTTAACCTCTTGCCGACCGGCCCACGTACATTTACTGAGAGGCGGTGGCTCCTGTGTGCAGAATCAGGTACGTGACTCTGCGCTTCTGGGGCACGCACACACGCACTGCCGCCGACCCGATGTCCACCAGGACCTGCCGATTGTTTCTGAGAGAGGCAGGATGGCAGTCTGTCTATGTAAACAAGACAGATCACTGTTCTGTTAGTAGGGAAGATGGAGATCCTGTGTTTCTGCTAAGCAGGAACACGGATCTCTGTCTTTCCCCAGTTAAAGCACCTCCCACAAAGTTAGCAAGCACTCCATAGGGACACGTTTAACCCTTTGGTCGCCCCCGCTGTTAACCCCTTCCCAGCCAGTGTCATTAGTACACTGACAGTGCATATTTCTTAGCACTGATCACTGTATTGGTGTCACTGGTCCCCCAAAAAAAGTGTCAGTTAGTGTCTGATTTGTCCGCCGCAATGTCGCACTCCCGCTATAAGTCGCTGATCGCAGCCATTACTAATAAAAAAAAAAAAAAAGTGAAATAACTAAAAATTCCAGTACATATCCCATAGTTTGTAGACGCTATAACTTTTGCACAAACCAATTTATATATACGCATATTGGGATTTTTTTTTTTTTTACCAAAATTATGCAGCAGAATACATTTTAGCTTAAATATATCAAGAATTTTTTTTCTACATTTTTCTATTGGATGTGTTTTATAGCAGAAAGTAAAAAATAAATATATATTTTTCAAAATTGTCGCTCTTTTTTTGTTTATAGCGCAGAAAGTAAAAACAGCAAAGGTGATCAAATACCACCAAAAGAAAGCTCTATTTTGTGGGGGGAAAAAAGGACATACATTTTATTTGGGTACAGCATCGAACGACCGCGCAATTGTCAGTTAAAGTAATGGTCAGTCTGTAATTTTAATGGTAGGTTTATTTTAACAGTGAGAGACAGAATAACAACAAAAATATCCAGAAAAACGCATTTCAAACATGACTTAAAACGCAAAACATGACTTAATACTTGGTGGCAAAACCTTTGTTGGCAATCACCGAGGTCAGACGTTTCTTGTAGTTGGCCACCAGGTTTGCACACATCTCAGCAAGGATTTTGTCCCACTCCTCTTTGCAGGTCCTCTCCAAGTCATTAAGGTTTCAAGGCTGACATTTGGTAGCTCCCTCCACATATTTTCTATGAGATTAAGGTCTGGAGACTGGCTAGGCCACTCCAGGACCTTAATGTGCTTCTTCTTGAGCCACTCCTTTGTTGGCTTGGCCAAGTGTTTTGGGTCATTGTCATGGAATACCCATCCACGACCCATTTTCAATGCCCTGGCTGAGGGAAAGAGGTCCTCACCCAATGGCCCCGTCCATCGTCCCTTTGATGTGGTGAAATTGTCCTGTCCCCTTAGCAGAAAAACACCCCAAAACATAATGTTTCCACCTCCACGTTGATGGTGGGGATGGTGTTCTTGGGGTCATAGGCAGCATTCCTCCTCCTCCAAACATGGTGAGTTGAGTTGATGCCAAAGAGCTCAATTTTGGTTTCATCCGACCACAACACTTTCACTCAGTTCTCCTCTGAATCATTGAGAGAAAGAGATAACCCCTCAGGAAATGGTGGGACTTTGAAGGCAACGGAGTAAATAAAAGCAATTTTATTGGTACAAATATACAAAAATATACAAAAAATCTACAATAGTCACATAGAATAATGATTTTAACAATAAAATCAGGAATATACTGATGAGCGAACCAAATGTGTATTCATGTAGTCTTCCACCTGAGCCTACGCGTTTCGGGACTGCTAAAGGAGTCCCTTCATCAAGGGCAAATTGTAGGAGGGTTTTACACCAAGTATATTCAGGGAGAGAGGCTGACTGCCAGAGTAAAACTCGGGGACAAAAACGCACAGGACGCCAGGTATCCAAATGAGGAAACGAGCGTACATCAGGCCCCGCCTTATCCACGCTGGTCCCAATATGCCACCCTAGGAGAAAATTCCAGGGGTGACAGCACTTCCCCGGAGGGGTCCAAAGAGCGAAGAACCAGAGGGGGGGGGGGAAAGATTATCCCAATGCTGGTATGTACGGAGTGTGGAAATTAAACAGGGGAGCGAATGTCCCTTAAGCACAAGCAGCTCCAGGAGATGTAAAGGGTAGCAACTTCATATAATCCTCTGAATCATTCAGATGTTCATTAGCGAACTTCAGACGGGCCTGTACATGTGCTTTCTTGAGCAGGGGGGCCTTGTGAGCGCTGCAGGATTTCAGTGATTCACAGCGTAGTGTGTTACCAATTGTTTTCTTGGTGACTACGGTCCCAGCTGCTTTGAGATCATTGACAAGATCCTCCCGTGTAGTTCTGGGCTAATTTCTCACCATTATAATGATTATTGAAACTCCACGAGGTGAGAACTTGCATGGAGCCCCAGACCGAGGGAAATTGACAATAATTTTGTGTTTCTTCTATTTGTGAATAATCGCACTAACTGTTGTCACCCTCCCACCAAGCTGCTTGGCGATGGTCTTGTAGCCCATTCCGGCCTTGTGTAGGTCTACAATCTTGTCCCTCACATCCTTGGACAGCTCTTTGGTCTTGGCCATGGTGGAGAGATTGGAATCTGATTGATTGCTCTGTGGACAGGTGTCTTTTATGCAGGTAACAAGCTGAGATTAGGAGCACTCCCTTTAAGGGAGTGCTCCTAATCTCAGCTCGTTACCTGTATAGAAGACACCTGGGAGCCAGAAATCTTGCTGATGGATAGGGGATCAAATACGTATTTCACTCATTAAAATGCAAATCAATTTATAATTTTTTTGAGATCACGAAGAACATGTTACGCCTTCTTTGGTGGCCACTAGGCGGAAAGGTAAACCCCAGAAATAGGAGACGTGGTGACTTTGCAAATGAGTTGTAATTGGCCTTAGGTTGCACCATTTTTCAAGGTTGATAGGCGAGAGGTCGCTGAAAATATGGATTTCATCCCCCTTGTACTCCATTTGCGACTTATTGCGAGTTGCAAGAGAAAGGGCTTCCTTGCTTTCATAATAGTAGAAATGTACTATTATGTCTCTAGGCCTAGTTCCAGCCATGGGGTCTTGGGGTCAGTGAACCATGAGCTCTGTCAAGGCGCCAATCTACGTCGGCTATATCTGGGGCTAGAGTGTTGAATAAGCCCAAAAGATAGGTACAAAGGTTATTATCATTTACAGTTTCTAGGACACCCCATATGCGCAGATTTTGGCGATGTTCTCTATTCTCTAGGTCCTCTTGTTGAAGTTGATGCTTAGAGACTGTGTTTAAGAGCTGAGTTTTCTTCTTCCAGGACATGGACATATTGGACAAAGTCATCAAACTTTACGGCATACTTTGTCCTGCGGACTTTTTGACTGACTTTACGACGGACTTTCCGAATGAATGGACTTGCCTACACACGATCAACCAAAGTCTGACAGATTCGTACGTGATGACGTACGACCAGACTAAAACAAGGAAGTTCATAGCCAGTAGCCAATAGCTGCCCTAGCGTCGGTTTTTGTCCGTCGGACTAGCATACAGACGAGCGGACTTTTCGACCGGACTCGAGTCCATCAAAAAGATTTGAAACATGTTTCATTTCTAGATCCGTCAAACTTTTGGGGAAAAAAAGTCTGCTGGAGCCCACACACGATCGAATTGTCCGACGGACTCCCGTTCGCCAGACCAAGTATGCCGTAAAGTCCGGTCGTGTGTACGCGGCATAAGGTGTCACTGCGCTCACCAAGCAGATCAACCCTCCTGTGAAATTTTCCCAACTGATTGGGAGATGGTGTGCATTAATTGATGGAGCAGAGCCTGTAGCTTTTCATCCAAAAGCTCTGGTGTTAACATGGAGTGGGAATCTGGATGTCCACATGTTGGTGAAGCAGGGATGGATGGATCCTCTATGGATGCTCCGCCTGGTCCTCCTGTGTAAGCGAGACTGGGGATGCAGGCCTTGTGAGGAAGTGCTCCATGGTGGTGGGAGGCCGTGAGTCTGGAGGCGGCTGGCCGTGTTTTTTTGCCAACCTATTTAACCCACGAGGTCGATGGGGAAGGAAGTGAGCTTACCCCTGGAGCGTTCAGTGGCCAATGTAGCGGTGTAGGGGCTGCGGAGAGTGAGATGGGACTGGAGCTCAGCTAGCAGACATCTGCCATCTTCACAAGCTGCGTATGCACCCCCCCAGACTATCTATCAAATATTAATAATAATTATTATTTATATTTATATTTACTATATAAATAATTTACAATGAATTATTGTTTTTTGTCATATGTTGTCAGATCTCTTGTGAGCCCCATGGAGATCCCCAAAGTCTCTCGCCCAAGTACCGCTGATGGTACAGAACCAGCCAAGGATTCCCATGCGTATTAATAATAAAAATAATAATAATTATTATTATTTTTTTTTTTTTCTCTCTGGGTGGAACTGGATGGTCTTTTATTAAACCAGACTATGTAATAATAATAACTATTATTATTAGAATTATTAGTAATAATTATATTTATTATATAAATAATTTACAATGAATTATTATTATTATTATTATAATTGTATTTTTTTTGTCATTTGCTATCAGATCTCTTGTGAGCCCCCTGGAGATCCTCAAAGTCTCTTCCCCAAGTCCTACTGATGTTACAGAACCGGCCAAGGATTCGCCTTTGTAATAATAATAATAATAATAATAATAATTATTATTATTATTAATTATATTTATTATATAAATCATTTACAATGAATTGTTATTATTGTTTTTTTTTTCATTTGTCATTGAAACTCTTGTGAGCCCCCTGGAGGTCCCCAAAGTCTCTTGCCCAAGTCCAGCGATGGTACAGAGCTGGCCAAGGATTCCCATGCTTAATAATATCAATAATAATATATATTATTATTATTCATTATATTTAATATATAAATAATTTAATATAAATGTTTATTATTATTATTATTATTCATTGTATTTAATATATAAATAGTTTACAATGAATTATTGTTATTATTATTATTATTTATTTTTTTTTCATTTGCCATCAGGTCCCTTGTGAACCCCCCGGAGATCCCCAAAGTCTCTTGCCCAAGTCCCGTTGATGGTACAGAACTGGCCAAGGATTCCCATGCGTAATGATACAAATAGTAATAAATATTATTATTATTCATTATACATAAATATTTTACAATGAATAATTATTATTATTATTGTTTTTTTTGTTTTTGTTTTGTTTTTTGTCATTTGCAGTCAGATCACTTGTGAGCCCCCTGGAGAGCCCCAAAGTCTCTTGCCCAAGTCTCGTTGATGTTACAGAACCGGCCAAGGATTTGCCTGTGTAATAATAACAATAATAATTATTATTATTATTAATAATTATATAAATAATTTACAATGAATTGTTATTATTGTTTTTTGTCATTTGTCGTCGGATCTCTTGTGAGCCCCTGGAGGTCCCCAAAGCCTCTTGCCCAAGTCCTGCCGATAGTACAGAGCCGGGCAAGGATTCCCATGCGTAATAATATCAATAATATTAAATATTATTATTATTCATTATATTTAATATATAAATAATTTACAATTAATTATTATTATTATTGTTTTTTTGCCATTTACCATCAGGTCTCTTGTGAGCCCCCTGGAGGTCCCCAAAGTCTCTTGCCCAAGTCTCGTTGATGGTACAGAACCGGCCAAGGATTCCCATGCGTAATAATATCAATAATAATAAATATTATTATTATTCATTATACATAAATATTTTACAATGAAATATTATTATTATTAATGTTTTTTTTTTTGTTTTGTTTTTTTTTGTCATTTGCAGTCAGATCACTTGTGAGCCCCCTGGAGAGCCCCAAAGTCTCTTGCCCCAGTCTCGTTGATGGTACAGAACCAGCCAAGGATTCCCATGTGGCACAGATCCTGGTGACAATTATTTCAGATCAAAGGCGGAGGAAGAATTTGCAGTCAATGTGCTTTCACTTCAAATGATGTCATAGCTGTTTATTGTTTCATTCCGGGATAATGAATTGCCTAAATTGGTAAAAAGGCAACAACGCCATTAAGCTCGCTGGGTTCCACATTTAGAAAGCTGCTAATACGTTGCAGATTGGAAAATGGCGTCGGGATGGAAAATGAGAGAAAAATATTGCCGGCTTTCTCCGGAGACATAAACATCAACATCTTGTACTGTTGAGTGTGTTTTTTCCTCCTGGCTTTATTCAATTAGAAATAAGCTATTATGTGGCTTACAAGTACAACGTCGTGTTCTGCCTCGGAATGACCTCCCTCCGATGGCACGTTGGGTGGGGGAGACTGTTAAAGGGGCATCACACCTTTCAGGAAAATTGTAGATCCATTATAAATAATTGTATCTGCTGAATAGAGACGTTGTAACACTTTGAGGTTTTTTCTGTATACATTGTTACCACCACTCTCAGCATTGTGCACATGTCAAGCCCAGTTGATATTTGTTGCTGAAAAGTCTTATTTTTCCAACAGATTTAATGTTTTTTTTGTTAATATTCAGGTTTTCATGCTCTCACTCACCTTTACAGCGCCCTTGTTTTATTTCACGTTACATAGTAGTGTTTGGGCATCTTCATCCTGGCATTTCCTGCATTGTGACCACTCATCGGCTTCAAACAAGGAATACTAACTAGCTAAAAAGGTTGCAAGTCTGTGCGAATAAGGCTCTGCTCACACCATCGGAGCATGCAAGCAGTTCTGCGTGTTACCGAGTGTTTATGCGCGTTGTATGTAGAGAAGCCCATTTATTTAAATAGACTGCCCTACAGACTAGAAATACCCAAAAGAATTCCCTGACTCCTTAGAGAAATTGCGACACAGTGAAACGCATGGCACTACGGCACAGCAGATGTGTGGGGGTGCCATCAAAAATTAAGAATTAAAAACCATTTAAACCTTAAAGTGATTGTACAGCATTTTTTTAAAAATAACAAACATCTCTATACTTACCTGCTCTATGCAATGAAATTGCACAGAGCGACCCCGGACCTCGTCTTCTTGGGTCCCCCCCATTCCTGGCCCCTCCTCTCTGTCCAGTGCCCCCATGGGAAGCCGCCTCTCATGGGGGCACTTGTGCGTGCTATCTCTCCGGAGCCCTGCTGCTATTGGGGGCTCGTCCAGAATACCCCTCAAGGGTTGCTCGAGCCAAGTCATGTGAAGAGCCAAGAGTTGAAGAGAGAATGGAATTGTGCACAGTGGTGGGAATAACCAGCATCAGGTGGGCTGAAAGAAAGGTACGTCAGCTAGTAAAGAAGGCTGCACCAGAGCAAGGGGCCACCTTGTGGATATGATAACCGAGCTTGATGTGGACAGCACCTAGGCTCTGTTGGAGTGGTGGGCGAGTATACCAGCCAGGTTTCAGAAAAGCCTAATAACGACGTTGGGAGGTGGTGGGACATTGCCTTTCAGTGCCTGTTTCCTCAATCCTGGTGATGGGTTACCCAACTTGAGAGGTAGTAGGGTCGCCTGACCTGGAACCTTCTTCTGGAGTTCTTTCCCCTTCTGTCTCTTGGATCTCTTCATCTCTTCGGGTTCTCAGCTGGCTCCCTCACTTCTATTTCCCTCCTTCTGGCTCAGAAGCAGTTTCTGCAATACCTTCAGTGCTTCAGCTATGAAATCTGGTTCACTCTTCCTCTGAGGGCACTGCATCCTGAAGTACCTGGGTTTTCCACAATGAAAACACCTTCTGGAATCAGGCTTGCCCATCTGCATCTTAGTTTGAGCATCTTCTGGCATTCCTGGCCAGTGCCCCCACGGGAAGCCACTTCCCATGGGGGCATTTGTGCGTTCTCTCTCCTGCGCCCCGCTGCTTTTGGGGGCTCATTCGGGATACCCCTCATGGGTTCCTCAATCAAGTCATGTGAAGAGCCAAGAGTGCATCCATTGACACAGACAGTGGGACTTGTCCCTGTCCCTGGCTCCCCCTTTACTGGCTTTGATTGACAGCACTAAGTGCCAATAGCTCCCGGTGCCCCAGCAAAGGGACATGAAAGTGAGGGGAGAGAACAGCTGCAGACATGCACAGCGTTGGATTGAATGGTAGGTATAAGGGGGGCTGAGAGGCCAAAACCTATGTTGAAACATTTTTTGCCATTTTTTGCTTCAATGGCTTGCCTGCAAGCACACACTAGCGCGGGCACCAGTAACACCCGCCCTGCACCTTATGCGGGTGTTTCGGGTTCCGCACTGCTGTGTATTGTGACAGACAGCCGGTGGTGAGAGATGCTGGCTCCCCCATACATATTTAGTGCATGGCAGAAAGGCTTGCTGCTCCTCCCCTTAGCATACAGTGGGCGGTAATGTACAGGGGGGCGGTGGCCCCGGGTGCAACATTCAGAGAGGCACAGAATTAGTCCCGCATCCGCTGTCCCAATTTCTGAGTATGCTGTGCTCCGCTGGCCAGGACTATCAATAAGGTGTTGAGAGAGCCGAAGTGCTAGCACCAGGACTGAGGAGATCAATGCCGCTGCCCAGTGTACAGGTGCAGAGCAGAGCGGAGCAGAGCAGAGCAGCAGCTGGGTGGCTTAGGATCTATGCATACAGTGCATGGCAGAGCGGCTTGCAGCTCCTCCTTGGCTGTGATGCAGACATGAGAGGGGAGGTGGGGAAAGTCATGTCTATGGGGGTGGTGGGGTGGGCTGTCCCCTCCCAGATTTCACCTGTGCCCTCCCCCCAGATTTCACCAGTGCCCTCCAACCTGATTTCACCAGTGCGCTCCCCCCTGATTTCACCTGTGCCCTCCCCCCAGTTTTCACCAGTGCCCTCCCCCCAGATTTCACCTGTGCCCTCCCCTCAGATTTCTCCTGTGCCCCCCCCCGATTTCACCTGTGCCCTCCCTCCAGATTTTACCTGTGCCCCCCCTGGATTTCACCTGTGCCCTCCCACCAGATTTCACCAGTGCCGTTCCCCCTGATTTCACCTGTGCTCTACCCCTAGATTTCACCTGTGCCCTCCCACCAGATTTAACCAGTGCCGTTCCCCCAGATTTCACCTGTGTCCTCCCCCTAGATTTCACCTGTGCCCTCCCCCCAGATTTCACCAGTGCCCTTCCCCCAGATTTCACCCGTGCCCTCCCCCCAGATTTCCCCTGTGCCCTCCCCCCAGATTTCACCCATGCCCTCCACCCAGATTTTATTAGTGTGTGCCGAAAATCACTTCTTCCATTGGGTGTCCCTCATTCTGAAGTGCAAAAGTTGGGAGGTATGTAAACGCTGTTTATCCTGACAGGAGAAGATCAGCATTACAAAAAGCTGCATTTTTTCAAAACAGTCTAGGTGAGTTTATCAGAGTTTGGAGTTTTTTTCATTGGCCAGGAATTTAATTTATTCTGGCCATTGAAATAAATAAACACTGAAATGCTAAATCTGCGTAGAGTTTATGAGCATTTTTCAGCATTCAGCGTTTTTTGTGGTCAGAAGAACTGCTCTTGAATTTGATTTTAGGGCATTCAGACAACGTAAACTCCTCTACTGATAAACTGATAAAAAAAAATCCATGTGTGCATGGACACATAGGGCAGCATAGAGGGGAGTTTAAGGCTTCATGTACACGTGATGTTTTGAAACCTCTCCTGAACTATGTAACTTGACAGATAATAACCGACATTTAAAACCGGCCGTTTTGCCGCGTTTACATGCCGCATTTGCATTTAGAAGCTTTTTTTTACATTGAAAATAGTCAAAAATGTTTCTCCATTTAAAACGCCTGTAAACGAAATGCGGCTAAATGCAAAGGGGTCTTACTGATCTTCAAACTGCCACAGACCACTAATTATTCAGGTGGAATTTTTTTTTCTTTTATCATTTTACAAAAAAATACACTATAATATGAGGGAAAAGAAAGGAACAGACAAAATTTTTTTTTCCTATTTTTGTATTTTATTCAAGAAAGTAAAAAAAAAAAAAATGACTAATGTAACATACCATCAGAAGGCATCTAAAACTCCGTGCACCATTAAAAAAAGTCACACTAATTTTACCATCTCCTCTGACTCCAGGTACAATTTGGTGAAATTTCTGTAAAATGTCCTTCAAGCTGCCTCAGACCACTATTAATTCAGGTGGAGGCCATTTTTTTTAGCATTTCACAACAAAATAGGCTAAAAAAGGGAGGAGGCAAAAAAAACAGACAAAACACGTTTTGTTTTTTTTTATATATATATTTGTATTTTTTTAAGAAATTAAGATTCTAAATAGAAAATTGAAAGTAAGTGACAGCAGATTTTTTTTTTTTTTTACATTCTTACTTTTAGTTAAAAAAAAAAAATAAGAAAAATAAATGAAGCCATCTAAAACTCCATGCACCATTAAAATTCACCTTAATTTTGCCTTCTCCTCTATACAATTTGTAAAAATGTTGGTAATATGTCCAAATTTGAAATAGGGTTTATGTCTCAGCTAGCAGGTAAAATACAGTATATCTTATGATTGGTCTACTTTATTTGATAATTCTAGTAAGTGATATTCGAGCTGCCACCGACCACTATGCCTAACCTAACAGGTAAAATATTTTTTAACTGGTCCACTTTAATTGGTTCTACCAGTTGTCACAGACCAGGAACAATTTTCAGGTCAGGTTTCAGAAAGGTGTTAAAATGGAAAATTGAATCAAATACTTACCTTAATTTTCCTTTCCTGGCGTCAATCCGTGCTGCCATGTTGGCGCAAGGAAAGCTTATGTAGCAAGGTCCCGAACCGCCAAAGGCCTAATGATGAGAGTCAAGGATAGCTGACATCTTTCTTTGTAGAGTGGGTTACAAGGCATGTTGGCTGTGATGTAAGATGAGGTGATGGGCGCCAGACACTTTTTGAATGCAAAAGAGATTTATTGTCTCTTAACAGAACTATGGGAGAGCGGGTTAGGGCCAGGACATCTTAAGTAGATGCAATGATAATTGTCAGACTCCGAGACTTCTATAGGTAGACAGCAATACAGGGGAAGGCCTCCAGCCAGATACCACTTCTGTATAGGCAGGGCTTTTTTCTCAAACAATAGGTGCTGGAACTCAACCACGACCTCCCAAAACCCCTCCCCCCCCACACACACCCTCCAAATCACAATCAAATAGTGGGTGCGGTCATGTTTCACAAACAGTAGGAGGGTCTTAAAGGGGCATTAAATATCAGGATTGCATTACATACAGAGTGCAGAGAAACCGGACTTCTGTGTTTACAAGTGATTGTGGTGAGCAGGCACCAAAGGGTCTGAGCCAGAGGTGGTGGAACTGAGTTCCACCAAGTTCCCCCTCAAAAAAAGCCCTGTGTATAGGTAGAACTGATGTCTCCTATGGCAACAAATCTTGTAACAGTCACTAAAGTTACTTATACTTAACTATTGGCAACAGAGAATAGTTCTTTTCTTACACTACAGTCTCTCACTGTATACTTTTACTCACTGGGCTCCCAGTCTCTCACTGTAGAATTTTATATCCAATAGCCAGAGAATCTCCTGAGCTCCTCCACTTCCATAACTCGGTATCTCCCTCAAGCGTCACCCCCGCTTCCCTGCTGGGTCCCTGGATTGGCACTCACAGATACTCCTCAAGCGTCACCCCTGCTGACCCGCTAGGTCCCTGGCTTGGCACTCACTGATGCTCCTCAAGTGTCACCTCTGCTGTCCCACTGGTTCCCTGGCTTAGCACTTGGTGAAGTTTTCCCACTTCTTCATTGTCCACGGCTGGTGAGAAGACTGCTCTGGTACTGGCTCCAGCTTACTCACAGTGGTTTCCGGTAACAAGGTGGATGGCCCTTTAGTGGCGACAGCTTCCCCTCTACTTCTCTACCTCCGACCATAACTGGTTCCCCATCCGGCTGAACCGTTACTCTCAGTTTGACTCAAATCCTGCAGCCCCAACCCTGCGCTGCTTCACCTGCTTCTAGATAGGCCCTCAGACAGCCTAGCAGCCAAATGTCCCTGGGATAGGTCTCAGGCTTCTGGCCTAGCAGCCCTTGTCTATCTAATGTCACCAGCATAATGCCACCTAGCAACAGAAGAGAGAAGGTGGAGCAAGTCCAAAACTAGAGAGGAATCAGTGGATCTACTAACAATTAACCAGGGCAACGATTGCCTAAACACCAGGGTGCTACACTTATTAAAGCTTTATTCAATCCATGACCACCCTTGTTGAGTGTGTTCTGTGTGGGCTTAAATCTGTTACCCATGGATCCACTTTAAAGAACACCTGTCGTGAAAATGATGTAGGATGCCATTTCTCCTTCTGCATTAATGAGTAGGGACAGGAATGCTGATGCTAGACTTCTGTCTTCACTTGCTGCATGCTTGTGCCAGGTTAATGTTTTAGATCAACCAAATGTATAGATTGCAGCAACTGGGCAACCAGCATCTGCAGAACATGGTGACCCAAGACAGGTTTGCTTTAAATAACACGACGCCTCTAGATATGCGAAAAATCAGTGTACTCCCAGCGGAGAGACTCCACCGCAAAATATTTGTTACCAAGTATCTGCAGCTATTTAATTAGTCTGCGTTCGGGAAATTACAGATTATTATGGCTGCGCCTGAGAAAGGTAAGGCAATGTCACCGGGGATTGGAGGGCATCCTCTCGGAGCCTTGCAAGTGGAAGATCTCAAGCCCAAATTGGGGTTTAATTACATTTTCATAGCGGAGAGTCACACTCCGTAATTAATATGTTATGTTTGCCATTAACTTTTTGTAAGCAGAGGAACCCCACGGGGGACGGAAACGTGAGCGCGAACACAAGGCGCCCATTAATCTTACCGTCCTCCAGATCTAGACTGGAAGATGGCAGCCAGAATTCCATCAAACGCTGACATTTTCATGAGAATTTGTGGAGATGGAGGGGAGGGGGGTGATCAGAGGGCGGCGGGAACATGAGAAGAAGAAACAGAGAAAATTAGAGGCTGTGTCTGTTGTTTGAGAAATCAGAGGGCGAGACGTGCAGAGAAAATAGAACTCTACAAAAAAAAAAAATTACATTTTGTTTTATAAAGAGGACCGCTGAAATAAATACTGATTATTGCCGCAACTTGCTTTCCATGGAGTGAGAGAGGAGAATAAAGTTCTGTACATGACGTCATCACTATGTGGGCGCTGAGGCATGGCGAGGGAGAGATACTCAATGAAAGAAACCAGAACAGAGATACAGAAATCATACAATAAGGGAAATAGTCTGATCTGCTCTCAGTGATCTCTCTGCTCTCAGTCATCTCTCTGCTCTCAGTCCTCTCTCTGCTCTCAGTGATCTCTCTGCTCTCAGTCATCTCTCTGCTCTCAGTGATCTCTCTGCTCTCAGTGATCTCTCTGCTCTCAGTGATCTCTCTCCTCTCAGTGATCTCTCTGCTCTCAGTGATCTCTCTACTCTCAGTCATCTCTCAGCTCTCAGTCATCTCTCTGCTCTCAGTCATCTCTCTGCTCTCAGTGATCTCTCTGCTCTCAGTGATCTCTCTCCTCTCAGTGATCTCTCTGCTCTCAGTGATCTCTCTACTCTCAGTCATCTCTCAGCTCTCAGTCATCTCTCTGCTCTCAGTGATCTCTCTCCTCTCAGTGATCTCTCTGCTCTCAGTGATCTCTCTACTCTCAGTCATCTCTCAGCTCTCAGTCATCTCTCTGCTCTCAGTCATCTCTCTGCTCTCAGTCATCTCTCTGCTCTCAGTCATCTCTCTACTCTCAGTCATCTCTCTGCTCTCAGTGATCTCTCTGCTCTCAGTCATCTCTCTGCTCTCAGTCATCACTCTGCTCTCAGTGATCTCTCTACTCTCAGTCATCTCTCTGCTCTCAGTCCTCTCTCTGCTCTCAGTGATCTCTCTGCTCTCAGTCATCTCTCTGCTCTCAGTGATCTCTCTGCTCTCAGTCATCTCTCTGCTCTCAGTCATCTCTCAGCTCTCAGTCATCTCTCTGCTCTCAGTGATCTCTCTACTCTCAGTGATCTCTCTACTCTCAGTGATCTCTCTGCTCTCAGTCATCTCTCTGCTCTCAGTGATCTCTCTGCTCTCAGTCATCTCTCTGCTCTCAGTGATCTCTCTGCTCTCAGTCATCTCTCTACTCTCAGTGATCTCTCTACTCTCAGTGATCTCTCTGCTCTCAGTGATCTCTCTGCTCTTGATGATCCCTCTGCTCTCAGTCATCTCTCTACTCTCAGTGATCTCTCTACTCTCAGTGATCTTTCTACTCTCAGTCATCTCTCTACTCTCAGTCATCTCTCTGCTCTCAGTCATCTCTCTGCTCTCAGTGATCTCTCTGCTCTCAGTCATCTCTCTACTCTCAGTGATCTCTCTACTCTCAGTGATCTCTCTGCTCTCAGTGATCTCTCTGCTCTTGATGATCCCTCTACTCTCAGTCATCTCTCTACTCTCAGTGATCTCTCTGCTCTCAGTTATTACTCTGCTCTTAATGACTTCTCCGCTCCTTAGGCTCCACCGTAGGGAAACGTGTGTTATGATGGTCCAGGATCTCTTAAACTGATAAAGCTGATATTTATTTTTTTATTTATTTTGACATTTTACATTTTTTTTCATCATTTGGAATGGGAAGGGGGAGGGGGGGCTTCCCATTCCAAGGCCAAAGGTCCGCAGTCCTCCTCCATATCTGATGGTAATTCCCTCATCATTTCAGCATCATTTTGGAGAACTGGTAGTTTGTGAAGTGGATTTAAAGCAGAACTTCAGCCAACTTCAGACAAGAAAAATAAAAATAAAATAAAAATGATGAGCTTTGTTAAAGCGGGGGTCCACCCACACCGCCAAAAAAAAAAAATATTAAAAGCCATCAGCTACAAATACTGCAGCTGCTGACTTTTAATACATGGCCACTTACCTGTCCCAGGGTCCAGCGATGTCGGCAGGCGACGCCGAGAACCCGCTCGGTTCTCGGCAGCTGCCGCCGCCATCCTAGGTGAGGGAATCAGGAAGTGAAGCGTTGCGGCTTCACTTCCCGGTTCCCTACTGCGCATTCGCGAGTCGCGCTGCGCGTCCCAAGTGGTCCCCGCTCTCTCCTGGGAGCTGTGTGTTTCCCAGGAGACAGCGCGGTGGGGACGGGAAGAGGCGTAGACTCCCATGGGAGTCTATGCCGGAAGTGGGTGCAAATACCTGTCTTAGACAGGTATCTGCACCCCCCTCCCCCCTGAAAGGTGCCAAATGTGACACCGGAGGGGGGGAGGGTTCCGAAAAGCGTAAGTCCAATTTTTGTGTGGAACTCCGCTTTAAGGCCTGGTTCACACTTATGCATTTTTTAGTGCATTTTAAGTTTTGCAGAAACACACTACAGTCCTATGGATCACATTCTCATCTGTGCATTTTATGGAAAGGGCCAGGGACTTTTTTTCTGGTTTTTGGTTCCATAGACTTCAATGGATCAAAAACATGTAATGAAAAATGCAAAATGCACCTGGAATATGTAAACTGCAACCTGCATAGGTGTGAACCAGGCCTTACAGATACAATAACAAAAACTGTTTTTGCTGCAATATTCATCTTTAATCCAGAGATTTCCCCTGCAGTAATTTTCTGCCACTAAATGTCCTCAGTCTGACAGCCATCCTTCAACTAACTTCCTCTGAGCCCAGGTAGTCCTAGACCTGCCCCCAGTCTGTGACCGAACAATGGAAGAAGAAGCAGCACAACAAACTCATCTCTGTCACTCTGCTCTCTCTTTCCATCAGCATGCTTCTTGTCAGAAGCACATGAACAGATTGGATCCTTGTGATCAGTGGCCGTTCATCCATAAGGGCGCACGGGCGCCGCCCGCTCTCTCCTGCCACCCCCTCTAGCATCAAGAGATAGATTCATGCATTGCATGAATCTATCTATGGCCGCTGCTGCCACCCCCTATTCAGGCGCCCGGCCCCTTTTCGGGCGCCTGAATTACAGCAGCGGGAGGTGTTTTTGAAGCACCTGTTTAATGCCATGGGCTCTAATAGACATCAAAAAAGGTGACCTGCGAGCGCCAAGCTGGGTGCTCGCAGGTCACTCAGCTGTGTTAGAAAAGCGAATGAATATTCGCTTTCCTAACACCAAACTGCCTCCCCACCAATCAGGTGCTCAGATCTGTTACCCGTCACCTGATTGGCTGAAACGACAGGCGCTGTGATTGGACGCCTATCAGGCATCCAATCATAGCAGAGGACGGGAAGAGAGGATGGGAGAAGACATCGAGGAGCTGTCCCACCGCCACCACCGAGACAGGGTAAGTATAGATGGCGGGTGGGGGACACACTGGCAGCATTTGATATGGTACAGTGGCTGCGTTTAATGGGGCACAGAGAGGCTGCATTTGATGGGGCACAGTGGCTGCATATGATGTCACAATGGCTGCATATGATGGGCACAGTGGCTGCACCTAATGGGGCACAGTCGCTGCATAAGATGGGCACAGCAGCCATATTTGATGGGGCACAGTGGCAGCATTTGATGGCACAGTGGGAGCATTTGATATGGCACAGTGGCTGCGTTTGATGGGCACAGCGGCTGCGTTTGATGGGCACAGTGGCGGCAATTGATGGGCACGGTGGCTGTGTTTGATGGGCACAGTGGCTGTGTTTGATGGGCACAGTGGCTGCGTTTGATGGCACACTGGCGGCAATTGATGGGCACTGTGGCGGCAATTGATGGGCACAGTGGTTGCGATTGATGGTACAGTGAGGCTGCAATTAATGGGGGTTTTTTTTCAGAATTTTTCAGTTTGTTTGCGCCCCCCAAAAATTTTGATCACCAGCTGCCACTGCTTGTGCTGCTTCTTCCTGTTTTTTTTATTTGGGCTCTGCTACACAAGGATTGCGAGAGGCTGATATCAGTCAGATCAAGTGCATGTATTTACACTACTTGCATCAGTGGTGGCCGGTGGTAATTTTTTTTAGGAGGGCAGCAAACAGTATTACCCCCCCCTCAATCGTTCGGTGGGGTCTTGAGCACTTACCCCATCTATGGTGGGCAGCGCTTGTCCCGGGCTTCACCGGCGGCTTCCCCTGCTCGGCCGTTTCCCCTTCCCCCGCTCTCCACGGGCATGGAGGCATCTTCCGTTTCCTCCCTCTTCCTCGGCGGCCAATTGGGACTCTTCTCTTTTCGGCCAATCGGAAAACAGGTCTCGAACCTGCTTCTGATTGCCTGGATTTATGGATCAGTCTTTCAATAGCGAATACTCATTCACTGTTGTAACACCTGGGTGGGCTCGTAGCGCAATGCTCTGCGCCACGAGCCCACTCTATTTTGAAGCCTATTAGAGCCCTTGGCCTTTGGCTCTAATCAGGTGCTTAAAAAAAACACCCCCACCGCTGTAATTCATGCGCCCGGAGTCCTGAAAGGGGCCGGGCGCATGAATAGGAGGTAGCGGCCGTGGACTGGATAGAGCATGGGGGTGGCGGCCGTGGATAGAGGGGGCGGCGCTCGAGCACCCCTAATGGACGGGCCGCCACTGGCTTGCATTAAAAAAAATAATAGTTTAATGACCTATTAATAAATACAGAGCTACATTCATTTATCTTTTATATCTACATGGGGTTCAGTTTTAGGCTATCTGCTCCACAGAGCCATCACATGGAAAACCTAAAACTTTTATCAATGTAGCAGCATATTGAGAATTCCGTTGCCGTCGGAACGCAGCGCCAAAGTCATTTTCTGGAAGTCCTCTGAATATGAGACGAGGGCTCTGCTCAGATTTTGTGTTGTTCTGATGTTATTCCAGGAAGCTGGAACATGTGAAACATCTGGAAATATCTGTAGTACAAAATACATAATCAAAAGCTACCGCAAATCTGGCCTCAATCACAAACAGTAAGGGAACGTTTGTTCACATGTAGGAAATGATTGAAATAAAGTTTAGAGAACACGGTGGGAGGGGGGCCGGGGGGCTTTGATGCTTTCTGATTACTGTAGGGTGTCACTCGCCCTGGAATCTGTCAGAACAATCCGCACTGATCAATAGACCATTTGTAGACTTGTCCCTAAATGTCCAGAGGACCTGTCATCCTACTGGAGACTAAACAGTACAAAAATTCCCCAGCATGCGGGTCTGATAGCCAGCAGAGAGAACCCAAGTCTTTTCAGCTTGCAATGTTAAAGGTAAAGTGAGATTTTCAATGAGCATATACACCAATCAGCCATAACTTTATGCCCACCCGCCTAATATTGAGTAGGACCCCCTTTTGCCGCTAAAACATCCCTGACCTGTCAAGATATGGACTCCACTAGACCTCTGAAGGTATGCTGTGGCATCTGGCACCAAGCCGGCACCAAGCCGTTCCATTAAGCCCTGTAAGTTTGCGAGGTGGGGCCTCCATGGGTCCATTTTGTTTTTCTAGGAGATCTCATAGATGCTTGATTTAAGATCTGGAGAATTTGGAGGCCATGTCAACACCTCAAACTCATTGTGTTCCTTAAACCATTCTTGAACCATTTTTGCAGAGGCCACTGCCATCAGGGAATACTGTTTCTTTTGTTGTTTGGTCACCAACAATGTTTAGGTAGGTGGTACTGTACTGAGTCGTGGGACCCAAGGCTTACCTGCAGAACATTGCCCAAAGCATAACTCTGCCTCCGATGGCTTGTCTTCTTCCCATACTGTATCCTGGTGCCATCTCTTCCCCAGGTAAGCAATGCATAATTCCTAAAACTCAGTCTTTCCAAAACTGAGTGCATTGCATTTCCTCCCACCTCTCCCATCGTCTGGAACTCCCTACCCCAATTTCTGTCCCAAGACTTCTTGTTATCTAACTCTCTCATCACCTCCTCCCATGCTCCCCTCCAGAACTTCTCCAGAACATCCCCCATCCCCTTTGAATGCCCTAATCTATTTTCTTTCCCAAGACCTCCTGCTTTCTCGCTCCCTCGTCACCTCCTCCTATACTTACCCCCAGGACTTTTTCAGAGCCTCTTCCATACTCTCAAATGCTGTACTCCAACTTCTGTCACAAGACCTCCTGCTTTCTGTCTCCTTCATCACCTCTTCCCATGCTCGCTTTGGGTATTTCCCCACAGCCTCTGCTAACCTCTGGAACTCCCTATCTCAATTTCCATCTCAAGACCTCCTGCTCTCTAACTCCCTTATCATCTCCTCCAGGACATCTTCACAGCTTCTCCCATTCTCTGGCACTTCCTACTCCAATTTCTCTCCCAAGACCCCCTGCCTTCTAGCTCCCTTATCTCCTCCTTCTATGTTCACCTCCAAGACTTCTCCAGAATCTCTCCCATCCTCTGGAGCTCCTTACACCAACTTATCCAGCTATTCCCCACTTTGTTCATCTTTGGCAATCCCTGAAAACTCAACTCTTTAAGGAAGGCTGCCCGACCTCAACCTAACATCTGAACTTTACTTTCTCCATCAACTCATCCCCCACAATTATTACCTTTTGTATTACTTGTCCTTCTCTTTTAGATTGTAAGCTCTCAAAAGCAGGGCCCTCCTAACCATCTTATCTTGCATTATATTGTACTGTACTATACGGTATCCCTTTATTTTGTAAAACGCTGAGCAAACTGTTGGTGCTATAGACTCACCGGCCACTTTATTAGGTACACCTTGCTATTACCGAGTTGGACCCCTTTTGCCTTCATTCTTCCTGGCATAGATACAACAAGGTGTTGGAAACGTTCCTCAGAGATTTTGCTCCATAGTGACATGATAACATCACACAGTTGCTGCAGATTTGTTGCTGCACATCCATGATGAGAATGTCCCGTTCCACCACATCCCAAAGGTGTTCTATTGGCTTGAGATCTGGTGAGTGTGGAGGCCATTGGAGTACAGGGACCTCATTGTCCAGTGGTGAGATGATTGGAGCTTTGTGACATGGTGCATTATCCTGCTGGAAGAAGGCATCAGAAGATGGGGACACTGTATTCATAAAGGGATGGACATGGTCAGCAACAATACTCAGGTAGGCCGTGGTGATTAAATGATGCTCAATTGGTGCTAAGGGGCCCAAAGTGTGCCAAGAAAATATCCCCCCCACCATTACATCACCACCACCAGCCTGAACCGGTGATACAAGGTAGGATGGATCCATGCTTTCATGTTGTTTACACCAAATTCTGACCCGACCATCTGAATGTCACAGCTGAAATCCAGACCCATCAGACCAGGCAACGTTTTTCCAATCTTCTATTGTCCAATTTTGGTGAGCCTGTGCCAATTGTAACCTCAGTTTCCTGTTCTTAGCTGATAGGAGTGGCACCCAGTGTGGTCCTCTGCTGCTGCAGCCCATCTGCTTCAAGATTCGATGTGTTGGGCATTCAGAGATGTATTCTGCATACCTTGGATGTAATGAGAGGTTATTTGAGTTACTGTTCCCTTTCTATCCTCTGGAACCAGTCTGCCCATTCTCCTCTGACCTCTGACATCAACAAAGCATTTCCTCCACACGACTGCCGCTCACTGGATATTTTCTCTTTTTCGGACCATTCTCTGTAAAGCTGAGAGATGGTTGTGCATCAAAATCCCAGTAGATCAGCAGTTTTTTTAAATACAACACATGCTGCGGCCGCGGCTCACAGCAGGGGGTCCGGTGCGTTTTTGTTCAGGTGCGAATCAGTTCCGAATTTCTGCCTGAATTCTCACCTGATTCAAAGCCAAAGACGCACAGGAACCTTTCCAAATGCGGACCGCCCCAGAGGTGTGTGAACCAGCTCCATTGAGAGCCAGTCACACTCTCCTGTCATGCGAATTGGATGCGGGGGAAACCTGCATCGAATCACGCATAAGGGTGAACCCAACCTCAGACCAGCCCGTCTGGCACCAACAACCATGCCACATTCAAAGTCACTTAAATCCCCCTTCCTTCCCCATTCTGATGCTCCGTTTGAACTTCAGTAAGTCGTCTTCATCACGTCTAGATGCCTAAATGCATTGAGTTGCTGCCGTGTGATTGGCTGATTAGCAATTTGTGTTACCGAGCAATCTGATAAAGTGGCCGGTAAGTGTATAAACCCCACACAATAATAACAGCTACTGGCCCTTTCAGATACAATAGCTAAACCAAACGAATAAAAAAAAAAAAAAAACATTTGCTGCCCAGATGAGGTGAATGGATTTAAGTGAAATTCGGAGTCTTCCAACGTGCAGAGGAATGGCTCTCTGATTGGCTGTAGGCAGTCCCTGGCCGCCGAACGCGCGCTAAAGAATGAGCAGTCTCTTTTTTTTTCTGGTAATAACGGACTTCGGTAGCCAACAGCCCTTGTGAGTTGGTATCCAATTATCCCCTCGCTGGCTACAGAGGAAGCCGAATCCAACTAAACATAACTCAGAGCTGTACGGGAGGAGAGATCAGACATCTAATTCCCCGGGAGAGGGCAGAAAACCCCTCGCCTGGTAATAGAGAGCCAGGAAAACAGGCGGCTTCTGGACGGGTCTCACGTTATCCCTGCAAAGCGTCACTGAGCTTTTTTCTGTTGTTTCTGGATTGCAAAGATGTATTTCTGACACATGTCTATATACAGTATATATACACTGCTGTGAAATACATTTCGGCAGGTGCAAAGAAATGTTGTAAAGTAGGAATGGTTTCAAAAATACATAATTTCATTTTTTATTTTATCGATTTACAAAATGCAAAGCGAGCGAACAGAAGAAAAATCTTAATATTTGGTGTGACCACTCTTCAAACCAGCATCATTTCTTAAGCCTCGTGCACACGATCGGATTTTCTGACGGGAAATGTTCGATGACAGGCTGTTGGCGGAAAATCCGACCGTGTGTACGCTCCATCGGGCAATTGTTGTCGGATTTTCCGCGGACAAATGCTGGATGGCAGGTTTTAAAATTTTCCGCGGACAAATGTCTGTTGTCGGATTTTCCGAGCGTGTGTACACAAGTCCGTCGGACAAAAGTCCAAAGTACAAACACACATGATCGGAAGCAAGGATGAGCCGGAAGCGGTCGGTCTTGTAAACCAGCGTTCGTAATGGAGAATTAACATTCGTGACGCAGCAAATTATGAAATCTGGAAATGCAGCGCACAATTCTCTTCTTCTTTAATGGGATAATAATGAAGCTGCTTTGCTGGTGATACTGATGGAGTTATTGCAAACGAATTTTCAAAGGCTTCTTTTTTCTAGTGATATCAAGAATAATATTATTATGTTTTTTTTGTTTATTTTTTTGTTACTTGTTTTTTGGCGCAAGTTACCACAACACCATCATCCCGATGTTTTTAAGATCAAAGATACAACTATGTTGGAGTCCCTTTTTTTACTGCCTACTCTCAAACTGTCATTTGAAGTAAAACACATAGTATTATTCTCCACATTTTTTTTAATGTGCATTCAAAAAAGAAAACAAATAAAATTAGACATGCTATCTGCCAATAGAACTTAACCAAAAAGTGCATTCTATGCATCCAAAAATATAGAAAATATAACAAATCAAATCATTATTTTTCAACCAAAAAGATAATGTCAAAGCAATAACTCCAAGGCCAATAATAAATAACACGTTATCTCCTCCGATTCCGAAAAAAGGCTGGTTGACGAACGACTATTCAGAAATGAACTGAAAAGCGCAAATCAACACTCACCAAACTTCTACTAACACAAAATTAGCAGAAGGTGCCCAAAGGGTGGCACTAAAGAGCTAAAAAACCACGTAGTACGTCACAACGTTTATATTTGTTGGCCAACGATTCCTTGCCGTTTGTATGCAAGACAAGTTTGGGCCAACGCCCTTTTGACAAAAATCCACGGTTTTGTTGGCCAACAATCTGAAAGTGTGTACGAGGCTTTATACTTGCACACTTTGTACACTTGCACAAAATCAGGGATTTTGAAGGTTTAGAGTCAGGTGTATGATTAACCAGTTATACCAAGCAGGTGCTAATGATCATCAATGTCACATATAGGTTGAAACACAGTCATTAACTGAAATAGAAACAGTTGTGTAGGAGGCTTAAAACTAGGCGAGGAACAGCCAAACTCTGCTAGTAAGGTGAGGTTGTAGAAGACAGTTTATGTAGAAACAAGGTTAAACAACTCAACTATGCAGGGAATCATAGGAGCTGGGGTGCAGAAAAATGGCAGCAGGTACTCTGGACCAATTAATCAAAATGTAACATATTTAGCTGTAGCAGGAGGCAGTTTGTTGGTGAAGGGCTGGAGAGTGGTACAATAATGAGTGTCTGCAGGCAACTGTGAAGCATAGTGGAGGTTTCTTGCAAGTTTGCAAGTTTGGGGCTGCATTTCTTCAAATGGAGTTGGATATTTGGTCAGGATCAATTTTGTCCTCAATGCTGAGAAATACAGGCAGATATTTGTCCTTCATGCCATACCATTGGGGAGGCGTGTGATTGGCTCCAAATTTATTCTGCAGCAGGACAACCACCCCAAACATACAGCCAATGTCATTAAGAACTATCTTCAGTGTAAAGAAGAACAAGGAGTCCTGGAAGTGATGGTTTGGCCCCCACGGAGCACTGATCTCACCATCATGGAGTCTGTCTGGGATTCCATGAAGAGACAGAAGGATGTGAGGCAGCCGACATCCACAGAAGATCTGTGCTTAGTTCTCCAAGGTGTTTAGAACAATCTACCTGCTAGGTTCTTTCAAAAACTGTGTATATGTTTACCTAGAAAAATTGATGCTGGTTTGAAGGCAAAGGGTGACCACCCCAAATATTGATTGAATTTGGATTTCTCTTCATTTATATTCCATTTTGTTAATTGATAAAAATAACCTCTTAACACTTTTTTTCCGAAATAATTTTTTCACACCTTTCTAAAACTTTTGTACAGTAATATATATATATATATATATATATATATATATATATAAAACCAAAAGTATTGGGACACCTGCCTTTACACACACATGAAATTTAACAGCATCTCAGTCTTATGCCCTGTACACACGGTCGGACATTGATTGGACATTCCGACAACAAAATCCATGGATTTTTTCCGACGGATGTTGGCCCAAACTTGTCTTGCATACACACGGTCACACAAAGTTGTCGGAAAATCCGATCATTCTGAACGTGGTGACATAAAACACGTACGTCGGGACTATAAACGGGGCAGTAGCCAATAGCTTTCATCTCTTTATTTATTCTGAGCATGCGTGGCACTTTTTGCGTCGGATTTGTGTACACACGATTGGAAATTCCAACAACGGATTTTGTTGTCGGAAAATTTTATATCCTGCTCTCAAACTTTGTGTCGGAAAATCCGATGGAAAATGTGTGATGGAGCCCACACATGATCGGAATTTCCGACAACAAGGTCCTATCACACATTTTCCGTCGGAAAATCCGACCGTGTGTACGGGGCATTAGTCTGTAGGGTTCATCATTGAGTTGGCCCACCCTTTGCAGCTATAACAGCTTCAACTCTTCTGGGAAGGCTGTCCACAAGGTTTAGGAGTGTGTCTATGGGAATGTTTGACCATTCTTGAAGAAGAGCATTTGTGAGGTCAGGTATTGATGTTGGACAAGAAGGCCTGGCTCAAAATCTGCACTATAACTCTTCCCAAAGGTGTTCTATTGGATTGAGGTGAGAACTTTGTGCAGGCCTGTGCAGTTTCCTCCACCCCAAAATCGCTCATCCATGTCTTTGTGGACCTTGTTTTGTGTACTGGTCCAAATCATTTGGTGGAGGGGGGATTATGGTGTGGGGTTGTTTTTCAAGGGTTGGGCTTGGCCCCTTAGTTCCAGTGAAGGGAACTCTTAAGGGGTCAGCATACCAAGACATTTTGGACCATTTCATGCTCCCAACTTTGTGGGGATGGCCCATTCCTGTTCCAACCTGACTGCACACCAGATCCATAAAGACATGGATGAGTGAGTTTGGGGTGGAGAAACTTGACTGACCTGCATCTCAACCCAATAGAACACCTTTGGGATGAATGGTCAAACATTCCCAAGTCATTTTGGACAATATCATGCTCCAAACTTTGTGGGAACAGTTTGGGGATGTCCCGTTTCTGTTCCAACATGACTGCTCACCAGTGCACAAAGCAAGGTCCATAAAGACATGGATGAGCAATCGGGGAAAAATATAGAAGTTGCAAGTCGCCGACTTGTTCATTCCATCTCTAGAAGACTTGGTGCTGTCCTTACAAATCATGGAGGTCATACAAAATACTAGATGGAGTAGTTTTTGTTGCGGGGTGTATTCATTTTTGTATCAACTAATTTGAGTAAAACTGAAGATTTTGTAATTTAAGTTATATTATTAACCTTACTTTCGTGTAATAAGCTAAACTAAATGTTCTTTAAAACTAAGTTTTGTCATAATTTTGGAAATTGTTTTTGTGTTCATTGAGACATTGATTAAAATGTTACTTTTCAAAAAAGGTGTACTCATTTCTGCTGAGCACTGTATATATTCATTTCTATTTTACACTCCAGATCTGTTCAGTTGATTTCTGAAAAGACATTTTGATCCATGGAAATAAATGATACATCTTCCACACCCCATTTTACTTCCTCCGCAGTAACATCTGGGATCGGGGATCTCGGCGATACGCGCGGCGCTTGTTTGGTGAAGAACCGCTTTGGTTTTTCGAATCTGAGCTCAGAATTATTCCCAGCCTCCAGGTTCATTAAATGTTTTTATTTTAATGGAAAAACAGATGCCATCTGGACCCCCTGCGTCTCCGGTGCCTGCCTAAGCTGGCAGCTTATTAAAAGTAAAGTATAACAGGAACGAAACTCAATTTAAAGTGGATTTAAATTAAACAGGTCACACAGCACTTAAAGGTCTCTTATCAACACCGAGGTCCTAAGGCTAAAATCAGGGTTAAACGTTCATTAGAAGAGGCGTGTGTTATCTGACTCTTGTGGATGCATTTATAAAAAAAACTGGCTTTGTGAATGTCTCATGCATTCACACAGACCTCTTAAATAATCCCCATAATCCGGGTAATATATCTATTTCCTATGATCACCAGCTCCATCTGGAGGCCATAATGTGGTACCTTCCTAAAAAAAAAAAAAAATCAGAAAAATAATGCATCATGGCCACTAGATGGCGCTGACAAATTATCTTATTAGACAGATTTCGGGGATTATTCAAGACGGAAGTGTAAATGCTTCAGATTTTCACACAGTGATGTTTTTTTTTTTTTATAACAGACCCCTTAGAGTCCTTTGCGCATTTCTTTTATGCAGCATGAAACAAATTCTGTAGGAAACTGAAGGTGAGGCAGCACAACCCCAAGGAGGCCGACATCAAGAAAGGGTAGAGAGCAGCCACCCTATTCCATCACATTCTGCAGCTGTTATCTCCTGGCCCACTCTGGGCCTTTTTCAGCACATCTGCAAATTGTGTCTCAAGCACATCAAACGTGGCAAAAACACCATCCATTTGGGTACCACATGCTTAACAAGGCATTTAACGTACAACCACTCAGCCCAATGGCAAGAGCACCTAAAAACCACACAAAAGGGGCACAAATTTGTCCCTCCTCCTCCTCCTTACCCACTTCAGTCTGCCCCTGCGATACCGAGTCATTATCCTTCAGCAGCCTCCACTGACAGGGATGGTAGTATAGCACAGGGTGTCGCAGGTCCTAGCAGCACATCTACCAGCAGCACACCACCAGCTGTAGACTGTAGCCGGCAAATTTCTCTGCCCCATCTGCTGCAGCGGAAAAAAAAATACAGCCCCTGCCACCCACATGCCCAGCATCTGAATGCAAGCTTGTCAAAGCTGTTGGCTCTCCAAATTCTGCCTTTCAGCCTGGTGGATTCTGCCCCCTTCCGTGAATTCGCACAATGTGCTGTACCACAATGGTAGGTTCCCAGTCACTACTACTTTTCACATAAGGCCGTTCCATCTCTCTACCATCACGTGGAAGGGAATGTTCTGGCATCGTTGGGCAAGGCAGTCAGCGCTAAAATCCACCTTACTGCTGACACGTGGTCCAGCAAGCATAGCCAGGGACAATATATTTCATTGACAGCACACTGGTTAACGCTGCTTGCAACTCGAAAGGATGCAGGACATGGCTCGGTGCTGCAGCTTGTTGTGCCCCCACGTCTCCATACAGCTGGTGGTGATGATGTCAGACTTGTGAGCTCTACCCCCTCATCCTCCTCTGCCACCTCCATGCCCTCCTCTGCAGAATTGTCCTATGAACATTAGGTACCCCCTAAGCATTCAAAGGGCTATTCCCAGAGTCAGGCTAAAAGGTGCCATGCAGTGCTTCAGCTGATGTGTTTAGGGGACAGGAAGCACACCGGAGCAGAGATTCTTGCAGCTCTGCAGGGACAGGCCCAGAGGTGGTTCACACCACGCCAGCTGGAACCAGGAATGGTGGTGTCCGATAATGGCTCAAACCTCCTGTCCGCCATAGGCGTGAGCACAGGGTGTGCCAGGTGTGCCTGGGCACACCCTAATCGCCTTGTGTGGTGCATATTCCCCCCTGTTTAGACCACTGATATTTCATCCAAAAAAAAAATGTTACAAAATAAAATAATATTAAAAGAATAAAAATACAACTACTGACAATGTCCACTGCCCTACTGACACCATCAGTACATATACACACGCTGCTCCATATGTATTTGAGCTTTGGGGTGCACACCCTAATGCAATAGGCTGCGCACACTTAGGTGTCCGCCCTTAGACAGGGAAGGTTGACACATGTCCTCAATTTGGTGGAGCAGCGTTTCCTAAGTACGTACCCAGGTTTGCAAGATGTACAAAAGCAGGCCAGAAGAGTCTGTAGCCATTTCAGGCGGTCATACACAGCCAGTGCTCGGTTGGCTGAAATTCAGCGGGAATTCCACCTCCCCGTAAACCGCCTGATTTGTGACACGCCCACCAGGTGGAACTCAACTTTGGGAATGCTGCAGAGGGCCGTCACCGAGTACCTGTGCCAGTACGGCACGACGACAGGCTCAGGCCGCCTTGGCTTTTTTTCCCCGCGCCAATGGCTGATCATTAAGGATGCATGCACTCTATTATTTCATATTTTTTTCAAACTATATTCCGGCCCCCCAACAGTCTGAGGAACTGTGAACTGGCCCCCTGTTTAAAAAAGTTTGAGGACCCCTGCTATAGAGGGATATGATTTGTTCATATTTAATGTCTGAGGTTTTCAACCACTTTAAATGAAGGTTTTTGTGCCTGGAGTTTAGATTTCTTCCTTCCTTCCTTCCTTCCTTCCTTCCTTCCTTCCTTCCTTCCTTCCTTCCTTCCTTCCTTCCTTCCTTCCTTCCTTCCTTCCTTTCTCTCTCTGTCTCTCTTTCTCTTGTTCTCTCACCTTCTTTCTCTCTCTCTCTTTCGTTCTCTCACTTTATCTCTTTCTTATAGGAGATGGGCAATTTTTACAACAAACCTGCAATCATGACATTTTACAGAGCAGCCACGCCCACTGCAAGCCTGATCTCATCTCTCAGCTGGTAGGTGGTGATTTATGTGTAGAAATTATTTCAGGAGTTTTGAAGGAATCCATACATGAAGGTGTTTCTCTATACGTTCTTTAATCCTTCAAATGGTGCTCCACTTTAAAAGCAGAGCCGGTAGTCGGCTACCTGAAATAAACAGAACTTTAATTAGCTGATTCATTTTACTACCAGGCAAAATTTCCTCTTTTTTTTTTTTTTATTTTCTGGTGGCACAAGGGCTGCATTTACAGGTACCAGAAACCCGCTGCTGCCTTCACATAACACCCCCGGGCCAGCGTTCTCCGGCGCAGTCGCTGCTTGCATCAGCAGGAAAAAACAAAACGTTACATTTATTGGGCGTCATTTACGACGCTCGTTAGAGCTATAACCCGGCTTGTGGAATTTGTCTGGCTCCCCCTGGTATCCCGGCTGCTGGGTGAGGAGGGGAGGGAGGGGGGGGGGCACCAACCATCTGTTCATAAACTAAAATTAACTGTTCACTTTACATCCAAAACCAAGGCTGGTCCTATGTGCTGGATTCCGAAAAAGGGAAGAATAAATGAACATGGAAACAAGAGCTAGATAAATAAATACCATCCATTCCTCATGTGTATTCTTCTTGAATCTCGGTGAGCTTTGTGTATTTCTTCCAGATCTGTGCAGGAATCCAGTGTGAGACTACCCGTAATAAAGACCAATCACTGCTGCCCTCTCTCCTTGTGCAGGGTGACCGGTCTCGTCTCCGCCCCCACCTGTCATATTCTGTAGTGGGTGGAGCCTGCTGGGTCCCTCCCACAGCTCCGCTCTCTGCACAGGCTTTGTACAACCCAATGATGATGTCACTGCTACTTTTACAAGGTCATATCTGTGGTGTGAATTGGCATTTAGTGCACACAGAAAAGTGTATGTATATTCTTTGTGGCTATTAACCACTTCAATACCGGGCACTTTCACCCCCTTCCTGCCCAGGCCAATTTTCAGCTTTCAGCGCTGTCGCACTTTGAATGACAATTGCGCGGTCATGCAACACTCCACCCAAACTACATTTTTATCTTTTTTTGAGACAGATCAAGCTTTCTTTTGATGGTATATAATCACTACTGAGTTTTTTATTGTTTGCTAATAGGTAGCCCATTAGTGCCACCTATCAGTGCCCATAAAGGCTGTCAATCTGTGCCTATTAGTGCCGCCTGCCAGTGCCAATCAGTACTGCATATCAATGCCCATCAGTGCAGCCCTATTGTGCCCATCAGTGCAGCCTGCAGTACTTATTTACAAAATGTTGTAAAAGAAAATGTTTTTTTTTTCAAAATTTTTGGTCTTTTTTTTACTTAAAAAGACCAAAAGTTTTGCAAAAAAAAAAAGTTTTTCTTTTACAACATTTTGTAAATATTCCTCTTTTCCTTTCCTTTCTCATTTATTCCTTCACCTTGTACCCTCCTGTTTCTCTCTGCTCTGCGGGACACCCTATGCATACTATGCAAGTGGCATATACTTTATATTTCTATGACAATACCAATGCTATTATTTTAGAACCTGTTTATTAGCATACCTTGCATTTGATGCCATGATATACATCTCATACTTCCAAACCCTTTAATTTTTATACTACTTTATATTTATATTTCCATACAGTGGGTTGCCCTGCAGTACATTTGGGAACAACTTGGGTTCACGTTCTCCTTTCTCTTTCTCTCATTTGCCATGCTGCCCCCATGCCTGGCCCCGGTCCTCTGGTTGGGTCCTCGGCCTCTTCAGCTCCCGGGGGAGATGCCCTCCGCCGACCCCGACCTGGGTTCTGTGTCTGTAGCCTTGGTCTTACAAGTAAGTATGGGATGATCGGTTCTGGCTTCTTGCTTTTACCCAATCATAACCGATACTCTAATTACTTTAATCTGTTTTTACAGACAGCAGTTATGCACATCAGCCCCTGATGAAGCGAGGAAAGCTCGCGAAACGCGTCGGGTTAGAGATGTACCATGCATACCTGTATTATATGTATTACTATTATATTATGGCTATGTTTTAGGATTATTATGCAATGTTGCTGTTTTATGAACCTGTTCACCCATGCTCATGTCCTACTATGGATTATGCTGTTGTTTTTCAATAAAATATTTGTACCTTTATACCTGTTTACCCTTGATCACCATTTACACCTCATTTAAAGTCCTGTGGGCGACATTCGTTTTTTCTGTTTCCAACATGGGCAGACAGACACAGTTAGAGGAAAGCTATAGACTCAGGTTTGGTTGCTAACCGGCACTATGCAATAGGTGTGACCCCAGCCTAGGGCAAAAGACTGATAGTTCCCAAAGGTAGGTGAGGAGGAGCTTGAGAAAAATACTTTCTGCAAATTTTGATGAATTTACATGTCATAGACACGAACGAAATCATTATCATATTTAAAAAAAAGATTTGTTTCTAGGCTGCTCTCTATGTTTGGATATATGGTTTCCCATCGCTCCCTAAGACCATCTGCTCTCAGGACTCCAGGCAGTGACAATTCTCTGAATGACCCAAATCAAGAGTGCTGCCGGCAATGAAGAAACATTGGATGGCTCCTTGGACTGGAGGCTGCCAGTGGGGATCTCCACACGGATGCCAAACTGTAGATAGGCACTAAGGATGAGTGATGCTCTAACCATTCTGAGCGGTTATCCCGTCACCCAATATTGGACTGCTCTCCCCAGCCCCCACCTCCTCCCATGCAGAATTCCTCATCTCACGACAGAGCTGGCAACTTTTAAAACAATTTATTTTACCAACTTTGAATGCACAACAAATGATGGGCGTAACATAAGTTGCATTAAAGTGTAAGTTCAATTTCGCCAAAAAAGCACACCCATGCTGTGCCATATGGGTACAGCAGTCTGGTGTGCTAAACCTACCTTCCAGCCAGGACTACCTCTCTGTTTAAAGAATGTAATCCAAAACTGCATTTAAAAGAAACAAAGTTTGAAAAAGGCATGGGGTGGGACTTTGCATGTGCCTCGGTGGAGTGTGAATAATGATTTATAAAACAATATTAAAAAAAAAAAGATATATAAATACTTTATAAATGCTATAAATATTATAGTATTATATTATAAATACTTTATTTACCATACTTAGATGGGAATATTTAAAACATTACATTCGGAATGAAGATACAATTTACTGTTAGGTTGACCCAGGTTGTGCGAATCCTGGTATAGAAACTTGAGGATGTGGCCTACGCGTTTCGCGGGAACCCCGCTTCGTCAGGGCCTTTTAGAACAGCACAAACAGCATGTAAGTATTAACCACTTCAGCCCTGGAAGGATTTACCCCCTTCCTGACCAGAGCACTTTTTGCGATTCGGCACTGCGTCGCTTTAACTGACAATTGCGCGGTCGTGCGACGTGGCTCCCAAACATAATTGACATCCTTTTTTCCCCACAAATAGAGCTTTCTTTTGGTGGTATTTGATCACTTCTGCGGTTTTTATTTTTTGCGCTATAAACAAAAAAATAGCGACAATTTTGAAAAAAACGCATTATTTTTTACTTTTTGCTATAATAAATATCCCCCAAAAATATATAAAAAAACATTTTTTTTCCTCAGTTTAGGCCGATACGTATTCTTCTACATATTTTTGGTAAAAAAAACCCCACAATAAGCGTTTATTGATTGGTTTGCGCAAAGGTTATAGCGTCTACAAAATAGGGGTTAGTTTTATGGCGTTTTTATTGATAATTTTTTTTTTTTACTAGTAATGGCGGCGATCAGCGATTTTTATCATTACTGCGACATTATGGCGGACACATCAGACAATTTTGACACATTTTTGGGACCATTGACATTAATACAGCGATCAATGCTAAAAAATTGCATTGATTACTGTAAAAATGTCACTGGCAGTGAAGGGGTTAACCGCGAGGTGGCGCTGTAGGAGTTAAGTGTGTCCTAAGGAGTGATTCTAACTGTGGGGGGGAGGGGCTGTGTCTTACACGTCACTGATCAGCGCTCCCGATTACAGTTAGCGTGATCAGTGTCAGTGTCACTAGGCAGAATGGGGAGATGCTTGTTTACATCAGCATTGCCCCGTTCTTCCTCTCCGTGAGACGATCGCAGGTATCACCGCGGACATCGAGTCCGCGGGACCCGCTGTCATGGAGCTCCCAGCAGGCGCCCGCGAGCGGTTAAAGATGTCCTAAAGATACAAAATTGCAAAATTAATGGGGGGCGATCCATGTGTCCAATCACAGCTGATCACAGTGTAAATAGGAAATGTCGGTTATCGCAATTCCTCTATTCACACTGACAGTGCGTGAGTAGAGGAAAGCCGATAAGCGGCTCTCCTGATCAGTGCATTGATTATCAGTGCAGTCCCATCAGCGATGCCTGCTAATGCCCACCAGTGATGCCCACCTGTGCCCATCAGTGCTGCCTTTCAGTGCCCATCAGTGATGATTGTCAGTGCCTCCTTATCAGTGCCGCTTATCAGTGCCTTCTATCAGTGCCCATTAGTGCCGCCCATCAGTGGCGCATATTAGTGCCACCTATCAGTGCCCATAAAGGCTGTCAATCTGTGCCCATCAGTACCGCCTGTCAGTGCCAATCAGTACTGCATATCAGTGCCCAAGGTCATATCTGTGGTGTGAATTGGCATTTAGTGCACACAGAAAAGTGTATGTATATTCTTTGTGGCTATTAACCACTTCAATACCGGGCACTTTCACCCCCTTCCTGCCCAGGCCAATTTTCAGCTTTCAGCGCTGTCGCGCTTTGAATGACAATTGCGCGGTCATGCAACACTCCACCCAAACTACATTTTTATCTTCCCTTCCCCTCCCCCCCCCCTCCCCCTCCCCCTCCCCTTCCCCTTCCTCTTTTCCTTTCCTTTCTCATTTATTCCTTCACCTTGTACCCTCCTGTTTCTCTCTGCTCTGCGGGACACCCTATGCATACTATGCAAGTGGCATATACTTTATATTTCTATGACAATACCAATGCTATTATTTTAGACCCTGTTTATTAGCATACCTTGCATTTGATGCCATGATATACATCTCATACTTTCTGATATTAGAGATGGAGGTGGTTTATGTTAGGGGTCAGTTCTCAGACTCTCTTTGTAGTATGCCCATGTTGGCTCACTATGTCTAATACAGTATGCTATGAGCAAGAAAGTATTTAGCATTTTGCACAGTGAAGTAGGGACTGGCCAGAGAGGGGTGAAGTCGATGCAGTGGGCCAGAGAGGGATCCCTTTGACACAATTGGGCAGAGAGGGATTACTTTCATGCAGTTGGCCAGTGAGAAATCACTTTGACACAGTTGGCAATAGAAGGATCAATTTGACACAGTTGACCAGAGGGATCGCTGTGGTGCAGTTGGCCAGAAAGGGATGACTTTGACACAGTTGGCCATAGAGTAATCACTTTGACTCAGTTGGCCAGAAAGGGGTGACTTTGACACAGTTGGCCATAAAGTAATCACTTTGACCTAGTTGGCCAGAAAGATGTGACTTCGACACAGTTGGCCATAAAGTAATCATTTTGACTCAGTTGGCCAGAGAGGGGTGACCTTGACACAGTTTACCATAGAGGAATCATACAGTTGGCCAGTGAGGAATCTTTTTGACACAGTTGGCCACAGAAGGATGACTTTGATCCAGGTAGTCAGCCAGAAAGGAATCACTTTGATTCCGCTGGCCAGCGAGGTTTAACTTTGACACATTTGGCCACAGAGGGATGACTTTGACACAGTTGGTCAGAGAGGGTTGACTTTGATACAGTTGGCCAGTGAGGAATCACTTTGACACAGCTACAGAGGGATAACTTTGACACAGTTGACCAGAGAGGGAAGACTGATACTGTTGGCCAGTGAGAAATCAGTTAGCCACAGAGGGATAATTTTGACACAGTTGGCCAGTGAGGGATTACTTTGATAGAGCTGGCCAGTGAGGGATAACTTTGACACAGTTGGCCACAGTCGGCCACAGTTGGATCACGTTGACACAGTTGGCCAGTGAGGAATCACTTTGACACAGGTGGCCACAGATGGATTACTTTGATGTATTTGGCCAGTTAGGAATCCCTTTCACGCAGTTGAGTTGACCAGAGAGGAATCATTTTTACACACTTGGCTAGTGAAGGATGACTTTGACAAAGTTGGTCATCTTGAACATGGATATGCAAACCGAGAAACACTGTTTATATGCTAAAGTCTGCAAGAAATATGCAAGGATGTGTAGTAGTGTGCGAGGGGTTCATTCAGAATTTTCTAGGCTAAGGCCTTTTCGGCTTTTCCTCCAATATAGTCCAACTCTCTATATGGCAAAGAACTTTTCATGGTTATAAAAAAAAAGATTACAAGCAGAAGAAAATTCTGTCCCTTTTTGTTCTTTTATTTAAATTTGATTAATTGATTAATGTTTTAATCCAAATTTTTCCTCCGAGGATAGACTATGTTTATTTTTCGCCATGTTCTGTTTGCAGTAACGGGTAATTATAAAAGAGAAAAGGAGGAGCCATGTTGGCTCATTGGATAACTCATATTATGATTACTTTGCTGGATTTCCCGCTAAATGTCATACAGGTAAAGTAGAACTAAAGACAATTTTTTTTTTTTTGAATGGAGTAAGGGAGGGTTTTAACCTGTCATTTTTTTTTTTTTTTTTGCCTTCTGTGTCCTATTGGAGAGATTTCTATTCACTTCCGGTTAGGAAACATTTTCAAGCTTCTTGGAGTCGGACTTTAAATCTAACCTCCAGCCTTCCCTTCAGTCTTGCACAGTTTCACCGGCTCCTCCACCGGCTCCTCCACCGGCTCCTCCCAGTTGCACCGGGTACTGAAACGGCTTACTCTGATTTCACTGCACACTGTGAGCTTCTCACAATGTGCATTAGAAGCTGCAGAAAGTCAGAGAAAGCCCCACCTCATTTCCTGGCTAGAGGAAGTCCAGCATCATCTAGATCCTGCCAAGCCTTACCCTGTCCTGCCCCTTTCATTCATTGGATGTTAGTTCTTCCAATCACGAATGCTGAGCATCACATGTGGTTGTTACATAGGGTGGTCTGAATGCAAACACAGTATGCCTGGGACCTCCAGGCTGACACCCACCCTTCCAAGGATTTTGATATTTGCATAACTCCTCCCTATAAAAAAGGCCCACTGCTTTCTTCAGGGCTGAGGGTTCTGGAGAGGAGCACTGAGGCAGGGTGCTGTGATGTTTTCAGGAAGGTATGTACAGTAGACATGTGCACTGCCGAAAAATTTGTTCGTTTTCGTTTCATTTGTTTTTTTTGTTTAATTTTTGTTTTTCGGGTCATTCGTTATGATCGCAATTTGTAAATTCGTAAATTCAAAAATTCAAAAATCCAAAAATAAGAAAGAAAATTTGAAAGAGTAACTAACTAATGAACTAATAAATAGTTAGTTAGTGAACATAACTAATACGAATTTATCCGAAGTTACGAATTATCCGAAATAACGAATGCCGCATCTAAACAAATGGAACGTAACGAATTAACAATAAATAATAATAAAAGTTTTTATTATAATTATTATTTATTATTAGTATTAATTGGTTACGTTCCATTCGTTTAGATACGGCATTCGTTATTTCGGATACATTCGTATTCGTTATCTTCACTAACAGCCAAATTTGAAAGGAAATTCCAATACCTATAATTGAATAGTTAGTAATAGTTAACTACTTAAGGACCGGAAGAATTTCCCTCTTAATGACCAGGCCATTTTTTGCGATCCTGCATCGCTTTAACTGACAATTGCGCGGTCGCGCGACGTTGTACCCAAACAAAATTGATGTCCTTTTTTTCCCCCCACAAATAGAGCTTTCTTTTGGTGGTATTTGATCACCTCCTGTGGTTTTTATTGAAAAAAAAAACAATATTTCTTACTTTTTGCTATAATAAATATCCCCCCCCCCCAAAAAAATATAAAACAACATATTTCCTCCTCAGTTTAAGCCAATATGTATTCTTCGAGATATTTTTGGTAAAAAAAAAAAAAAATCGCAATAAGCGTATATTGATTGGTTTGCGCTAAAGTTATAGCGTCTACAAAACAGGGAATAGATGGCATTTTTATGGCATTTTTATTCCTTTTTTTTTTTTTTACTAATATTGGCTGAGATCTGTGATTTTTATCGGGACTGCGACATTGTGGCAGACAGATCGGACACTTTTGACACATTTTTGGGACCATTGACATTTATGCAGCGGTCAGTGCTATAAAAATGCACTGATTATTATTATTATTATACAGGATTTATATAGCGCCAACAGTTTGCGCAGCGCTTTACAACATGAGGGCAGACAGTACACTTACAATAAAATTAAATACAGGAGAGATCAGAGGGCTGTGTAAATATCACTGGCAGGGAAGGGGTTAACACTAGGGGGCGATCAAGGGGTTAAATGTGTTCCCTCGTGTGTGTTTATAACTGTATGGAGATGGGAATGACTAGAGGAGGAGCCAGATCGCTGTTCCTACTTAGTAGGAACACACGATCTGTCTCCTCTCCTGACAGAATGGGGATGTGTGTGTGTGTGTGTTTACACACACATCTCCGTTCTGGCTCTTGTGCCCGCAATCGCATGTGGCCGGTGGACATCGTGACCGCTGGCCACACGCATCGTGTCCCCCTCCGTACAGCGGGCGTGCGCCTGCTATGGCTCTTCCAGGAGCCGACGTACAGCTACAGCGATTCGTGAGAACGTGCCGACCCGCCGCAGTATAATGATGGCGGCTGGTCGGCAAGTGGTTACGTTATTATTTGTTAGTTAATATTTCTGATTTTTTAATTTTACGGGTTTCCGGATTTTTGAATTTACAAATTTTCTAATTTACGAATTTACAAATTTTCTAATTTACGAATAATCAAAAAAAAATTGTGAAATGGGTTTTCGCTAATTCTGATTTTTTCCGAATGAATGAATTTGTCGAAATTCATTAAAAAAAGAATTTAGAACAAAACAAATTGCACATGTCTAATGTACAGCGCCCCCTGCTGGCCCCTCCCACCAGCCAGGATCTGCCTGCATTGCATAAAGAAGCACAGAGACCCAGCATTGACATCACCGGGTCTTAAAGCAAGGTCTCATTTAAAAATGTCATTAGCATGTTGATGGGGGTGGGGTGGGGGGTGGAGCAGGAACCTAGAAAGACATAATAGATAAGCAGATTAAACATCAGCTTTAATCTTTTCTTCCTTTTTGCTCCTCTTTCTCTTTCCATTCAGTAGAAGTTATGCTTTGTATCAATTTCCAGTGGCCAATATTAAAAAAAGGCGACTTTTGCTGCATTCGGCTGCTGAAAGTAATCTATCTGTCAGATCAAAGTGGAAGAGTTGAAAGCAGATTTGAGAGACGGGAAAGTCGGGGGTTTGTCCGAAAGTGGCAAGACAATATTTCTTCAAAAGGAAGTCAATCTGCACTTTGCAGCCTTATTATCCCTCTGAAGGTTCGGTCTGCGCTAGGAACGACAGTTAGATGAAACCCACATCATTATTCACTTTACTGCGCGGCTAAGAAAAAATGTGATTGGCTGCTATGGGGGGGGGGGGGGAGCAGATTCCTCCATTTTCTCCATTTTCTATATGCCAACCCCATTGGGAATGTAAAGACTTTTTAATATTTTGGATACACACGGCAAATAGAGATTTAAAAGAGACCAGCTTGACTTACACACACTGTCTGCTTTATTAAGTACCTAGAAACATAGAAAAGTGACGGCAGAAAAAGACCAAGTATTCAATCGAGTCTGTCCATTTTTTTTTTTTGTTTTTTTTTGTTTTTATTTATTTTTTTCATTAACTTTGTTGTCTGACTATAGATCTATGTTTATCCCAAGCATGTTTGAAGCCATTTACACCTGTTCAATGGCTTGGTAACACAAATTGCTAATCAGCCAATCAAATCCTTACCTTGGTGCTTACTCAGACCAAAAATTGAAAATATTCTTTAGCCTGGCTTCTGATTAGTAAATGGTTGAGTTTATTTCTTTGACATTATGTTGCTTTTTTTCTGTGCTGTCCATCTCTTTTTATGTATTTTGTATCCTTTGATCTTTTATCATGGATCTGGCTTAGAGAAATACCAAAGCTGGCACAGTTCATTTTAGGGGGGTGTAGGGAGCACACATTTGGAAGCATTGATTTGTACAGGACTTGTATTAGCAGTGTTTTCTAGCAATCTCATATAAGGTGTCTTCTGTCTCCTTGACTGTCTCGTGAAGCATGTCCCCATTCTCCAACAACCCCTCTAGCATGTCTACAGTTTCTGACCATCTCCTGTAGTACGTCTGCAGTCTCTGATCATCTCTTGTATCATGTCTGCAGTCTCTGACCATCTCTTGTATCATGTCTGCAGTCTCTGATCATCTCTTGTATCATGTCTGCAGTCCCTGACCATCTCTTATAGTATGTCTGCAGTCCCTGACCATCTCTTGTATCATGTCTGCAGTCTCTGACCATCTCTTATAGTAAGTCTGCAGTTTCTGACCATCTCTTGTATCATGTCTGCAGTCTCTGACCATCTCTTGTATCATGTCTGCAGTCTCTGATCATCTCTTGTATCAGGTCTGTGGTCTCTGACCATCTCTTGTATCATGTCTGCAGTCTCTGATCATCTCTTGTATCATGTCTGCAGTCTCTGACCATCGCTTGTATCATGTCTGCAGTCTCTGATTATCTCTTGTATTATTTCTGCAGTTTTTGACCCAACTCTTGTAGTATGTCTGCAATCTCTGACTATTCTTTGCAACATATCTACAGTCCCTGACCATTACTTGCAGTTTGTCTGCAATCTCTGACCATCTCTTGTAGTGTCTCTGCAATCTCTGATTGCCCCATGCAGCATGTCTGCAGTTTAGTTTAAACTCTTGTAGTATGTCAGCAGTCTCTGACCATCTCTTGCAGTATGCCTGAAGTCTCTAACCATCTCTTATAGCATGTCTGCAGTCTCTGACCATCTCTTATAGCATGTCTGCAGTCTCTGACCATCTCTTATAGCATGTCTGCAGTCTCTGACCATCTCTTGCAGTATGCCTGAAGTCTCTGACCATCTCTTATAGCATGTCTGCAGTCTCTGACCATCTCTTGCAGTATGTCTGCAATCTTATAATCCATCCCTTATAGCAGTGTTTCTCAACCCCAGTCCTCAAGGCACTCCAACAGGTCATGTTTTCAGGACTTCCCTCAGATGAAACGGCTGTGGTAATTACTAAGGCAGTGAAACTGATCAAATCACCTGTGCAAAATAATGGAGAGCCTGAAAACATGACCTGTTGGGGCGCCTTGAGGACTGGAGTTGAGAAACACTGCCTTATAGTATGTCTGCAGTCTCCGGCCATCTCTTGCAATATGTATGCAGTCTCTGATCAACTCTTGTAGTATGTCTCCAATATCTAGCCATTTCTTGTAGCACGTCTGCAATCTCTGACCACCTTCAGTAACATGCCCGTAGCCATTAACCATCTCCTATTGCATGCTTGCAATCTCTGACAGTTTTTCCTTGTAAAAATGTCGTGCAGCCCTTTGGTGATGTCAGGGGCCACACTTGGGACCCCAATATGAAGAAAGCCGAACACCACTCTCCTATAATAACCATCTACATTTCTATAGAAATGTCTTTTAAATCCTGACAACAATGGTCATTTGATTTGAAAAGTTACAATGTTACAATCAGCATCTGAGTTCACATCACTAACACAATACATTTTCTAGATAAATATAAATGTATACATTAGTCCAAGTTTAATTTTTCTTTTTTTTTTTTACTCGGGAAAGTCATTCTCAACCAGCAGCCAACATTTTACTGCAAAGTCATTACTGCGATGTATTTAATGTTGACCTTGTGGGTCTGTAGAGAAGGTCGTAAAGATACCGTCATAATGTGATATAAAATGCAAAGCTCAGGAATGACTATTATATTCCCGCACAAGAACTTTTATCAAAATTTTACCTTTTTTTTTTTTTTTTTTCCTTTCTGCCTTCCGCTAGAAATTCAGAATCTTTTCTCTCCTCGTTTCAGAACCCAGTCGGAGTTTGAGCATATTTAATACATGCATAACCTTTATAAAATATACATCTCCTAAAATAGTGAGTCCTATCGCTCGGCTCCGTCGCGGTGAAAATGGAAGATCTGTATCAGTGTGTATCGCGGTATCTCCAGCGCACAGATCCGTCATCTAAATAAAACATGGCTGCTTTATCTGTCTTGCTGCAAACATCTCGTCTCTTGTGTATGCATTGTAGAAGGTTCTGTATCCTCTCATTAAAGGAGTCAAACATCTAGATATTTAATGCTCAAAGACCTCAAGATTTCATTTCTGGGGTTTTATGTCTAAGTAGATCAATTTTGTAAGCAGAAAAGGTAAAACTGAACTCCGGGTAAACAGCTAAATACACAGAAACACATATAGAGGAGCTGATTTAACGGTCAAAGGATTTCTAGTTCTGTCCATCCAGTCCTGATATTTTCACAGCTCTGCCGCACAGATTATCTGGCAAGGGAGGAGACACGATCTTTAACCCTAGCTCCCAACTGTCCCTGATTTGGAGGGACTGTCCCTGATTTGGAGCAATGTCCCTCTGTCCCTCTTTCTTCCTCATTTGTCCCTCATTTTGGTCTGATCCATATAGTTGTAATATTAAAAAAATGACTTTTTATCTTTCAAAAAGTGTTTCCCAGCGCTAAACCTTTCATCCAATTTCTAAATTGCTGCATTTGTACATTTTAAAAGCCAATATAAAGGAAAAGAAGTGGTAAAAAAAAAAAGCTTGTGGATTTAATTAACCTTTTTTTTTGGTTAATTCTCCTTTAAGGGGGTTTGGCAGGGGGCGTGTCCTATGCCTACATACGTTTGTTAGTAGGTGTCCCTCATTCCGATCTCAAAATGTCGGGAGGTATGCTTTAACTAGTTAACTAGTTACGGACCAGCCCCCGAAGTTGTACTGCGGAAGCAGTGGCGTCGCTAGAGGGTGGCTTTGGGGCTATAGCCCCGAATCTGGGGCCCATAGCCCCGAGTCTCTGCAGGGGTCCCAAAGGAGAGGCTCTCTGGGGACCCTGTTTAAGGGGGAGGCTCTCTGGGGACCCTGATTTAAGGGAAGGCTCTCTGGGGACCCTGATTTAAGGGGAGGCTCTCTGGGGACCCCGATTTTAGGGGGAGGCTCTATGGGGACCCCGATTTAAGGGGGAGGCTCCCTGGGGACCCTAATGTAAGGGGGGCTCTCTGGGGATATATACACATACACACACACATATTATATACATGTGTATGCCCGCCCAAGCGTATGACTTTGTTTACTTCGCTGCTACCCTGTTTCCCCGAAAATAAGACCTAGTGTGATTGTCTGTGATGGCTGCAATATAAGCCCTACCCCCCAAATAAGCCCTACCCTCTTTCCCCGAAAATAAGCCCTACCCTGAAAATAAGACCTACAAGGACTTTAACTAGGGTTTATTTGGGGGGTAGGGCTTATATTACAGCCATCACCGACAATCACGCTAGGTCTTATTTTCGGGGAAACAGGGTATGGGCTCTAGCCCCAGATCTTTTGTAGACCTAGCAACGCCCCTGTGTGGCAGGTTGGGTCCCCTGTGCGAATCGGCGTCATTGTATGTCGGGTGCGTACACAGCGCCCATTCGCTAGCGGGGGGGAGCCAATCAGCAGGTCCGGCGAACTCAATGTCCGGCCGGCCACCCGCAGTCGCTCCACAGAGAGGCAGAGCAGGGATCTGTCAGTGTAAACAAACAAATACCTGTTCTGTCAGGGGAGTAGAGTGAGATCTGCTGTTCCTAGTGATTAAGAACAGCGATGTGTCTCCTCCTCCAGTCAGCCCAGCCCCCCCATACAGTTAGAAACACCTCCCTAGGGAACACTTAAAGCCTTGATCGCCCCCTAGTGTTAACCTAGGGTTGCCACCTGTCCAGGATTCACCCGGACAGTTCGGTCTTGGAAACTTGTGTCCGGGTTTCAGTCTGCCTAAAACCCAGACACATTATTTAGACTGGGCTGTGGCTCCCCAGGTAACTGAGATAGTCACACAAAAATCTGTTGCCATTCGGGAGCTGCGGGCCGCTGTCTGTGGGCAGGTTTGTCATCACGGGGGGGGACATGATGTCAGCAAGAGCAGTTTGGCCACACCCACTGTTTGCCACAGCGCGCTGCATTACCACTCTTCTTGGGGCACCCAAAGGTGTCCCAGGTCTTTTATAATCCTATGGTGTATACTACGAATAAAAATGTGCCCTGTGTCGCTAAAGTGTTCGGGTTTGGCTTGAAGAAAAGGTGGCAACCCTATGTTAACCCCTTCTCTGCCAGTGACATTTACACAGTAATCAGTGGCTATTTTTAGCTCTGATCACTGTATAAATGTCACTGGTCCCAAAAAAAAGTGTCAAAAGTGTCCGATCTGTCCGCCGCAATCCCACTAAAAATTGCAGTTCGCAGCCATTACTAGATAAAATAATAATAATAATAAAAATGCCATAAAACTATCCCCTATTTTGTAGACGCAATAACTTTTACGCAAACCAATCAATATTCGCTTATTGCAATTTTTTTACCAAAAATATGTAGCGGAATACATATTGGCCTAAACTGAGGAAGAAATTTTTTTTTTTTTAATTTTTTTGGGGGATATTTATTATAGCAAAAAGTAAAAAATATTGTTTTTCTTTCAAAATTGTTGGTCTTTTTTTGTTTATAGCGCAAAAAATAAAAACCGCAGAGGTGATCAAATACCACCAAAAGAAAGCTCTATTTGTGGGAAAAAAAGGACTTAAATTTTGTTTGGGTACAATGTCGCACGACCGTGCAATTGTCAGTTAAAATGACGCAGCGCTGTATCGCAAAACGTGGCCTGGTCATTAAGGGGGCAAATCCTTCTGGTCCTTAAGTGGTTTAAAGAGGAACTTCAGTCCCCTTTAGTTTTGATGCCACCATTTTTGTTACTCTGGTGCATGTAGATGTGTCAAAGACCCTTTGGGTCCTGTACATGTGCAGACGCACGAAGCTTTCAATTTCCATACTAACCTTGTTTTCATGCATTTATGGGAAACACACACATGCGCACCCAAAGACATGTAGCATATCTGCACATAGCAGGGGTGGGGGAGACCGACGTCATTCTCATCTTGCCAGATTAAGTTTAAAAAAAATAAAATACTGGTGCATTTTATATATACACTATATTGTCAAAAGTATTGAGACACCTGCCTTTACACTCACATAAACTTTAATGGCATCCCAGTCTAAAGCCTCGTACACACGGTACGATTGTTGCCTAATCGAGCGTCAAAAGGGCGTGTGCCAGGATCTTGTCTTGCATACTAATGGTACACAATTGTCATGCAACAATCACAAACGTAGTGACGTACTACGAGGAATTTCAGCTCTTGAGCGCCACCCTTTGGGCCCCTTCTGCTAATTTCGTGTTTGGTGAGCATTGATTCCGAGCATGCGTGTTTGTACTTTGGACTTTTGTGTGACGGATAAGAGAATCTGACAACAGACCGTTGTCCACCGAAAATTTACTAGCCTGCCATCCAACATTTGTTGGCGGAAAGTTGGACAACAATTGTCTGAAGGAGCGTACTAACGGCAGGGGTGGACTGACCATCGGGCACTTTGGGCATGGACCGAGGGCCCGTGGCAAGTAGGGGGCCCCATGACAGCTTCCACTTCGATCTACTAGCCTGTCATCCAACATTTGTTGGCAGAAAATTGGACAACAATTGTCAAAAGGAGCGTACTAACGGTCAGATTTTAGGACAACAGTCTGTCAACAGACAATCCCCTGCCAACAATCGTACCGTGTGTACGAGGCTTTAGTCCATAGGGTTCAATGTTGAGTTGGCCCACCCTTTGCAGCTATAGCAGCTTCAACTCTTCTGGGAAGGCTGTTCACAAGGTTTAGGAGTGTGTCTATGGGAATGTTTGACCATTCTTCCAGAAGAGCATTTGTGAGGTCAGGCACTGATGTTGGACGAGAAAGCCTAGTTCGCAGTCTCTGCTTTAATTCATCCCAAAGAGTTCAGGACTCTGTGCAGGCCAGTCAAGTTCCTCCACCCCAAACTCGCTCATCAATGTCTTTATGGACCTTGCTTTGTGCAGTGGAACAGGAAGGGGACATCCCCAAACTCTTCCCACAAAGTTGGGAGCATGAAATTGTCCGAAATGTCTTGGTATGCTGACCCCTTAAGAGTTTTCTTTACTGTAACTAACTTTAGCGCCGCTGAAGACGTCTATGACGAAACGCATACGGCATCACTACGCACATAAAGTGACTTTCAGGAAGCTGAGCGAGTGGGTGGAACGCAACCAGAGTGCACGTTGTCTACCTACACCTCGATTGCCTATGCTTTATACCTGCAAGTGCAGCCCCTATGGGCCTAGGCATTATACTATCATGATATTCATGTCTGGATGTTTTATACACTAATTTGTAAGCCATTACATTTTTAGTGATAACCTCTCCTGTGTAGGATTGGTGTCCACACATAGAGGGTTTTAGTTCTCACCTACTGGGGTAGGTGAGGTGTGATAACTATTACACTATCACCTTTATGGAAACTGTTTTGTTATAATTTATTCCACAATAACACTGTGTCTTTTAATACTTAGCCACTATAGAGTGATTTGGTAGAGCACTATTTGACATATAGGTACCGCCACTCGCCCCTTCACATCTTCTTTCTTTTTACCAAATGATAAAAAGGTGGCCGGCCAGCAGAGACCAACCAATAAAGAAGTGGTCAGCGGGGGGCGTGGTTTGACTGGAGTCCGAAATGGCTGCCTGAATACAGAGCTCCGGCCACTTGAGGATTAAAACCAGCCTTTTATTGGGGACCGACGCAATATTCCATGATGGGAAAACCTAACAGGAGCGCCTCAGCCTCCCGGACACCGAAGGAGCCGATAACCCAGCTCAGCCGCAATATCCCGGAGATTTTCCGTACACTCCGGTCCGGCGACCACGAGGCTTTGCAGACACCACAGGCCTCAGGCTCCATTTCGCCCAGCCATGATTCGGACTCGCAGCTGACGGACGGGGACACGCGACCCCACCGACACAGCCAAGCGGTCAATCTCTCAGACCTACAACATGTTGCAGTGGACATTACCAATAACATTACAGGCACCCTGAAAGCAGCCATATTAGATCTCAAGATGGACATTCAAGCAGTGGCGGCACGGATCACAGACGTGGAGCAAACCACGCAGCTCCACACAGCAGCTATCAGGCAAGTGCAACATACATATGATGCCCAACTATCATATCTATATGATTTACACCGCCAAGTCGAAGACCTCGACAACCGAGGACGGAGACACAACATCCGTGTCAGAGGGGTCCCGGAGAGCCTAGAAGCGGGTTCATTGCCCCAGGTAGTCTGTGCCATCTTTAACGATCTATTAGATCGTCCTCCGGACTCCACAATTGAAATGGAGAGACTACATCGAGCCCTCAGACCTCCCCCCCGAGACAATGAGCCCCCGAGGGATGTTATATGTTGTGTGGTGAACTTTCCGTTGAAAGAGGAAATCTTGAGAAAAGCTAGGGAGAGGGGCCAAATACACCACAATGGCACTGAGATTAAGCTTTTCCAAGATCTCTCCCCAACCACTTTGCAGAATAGACGGGCACTGCGCCCTCTGTTGGACCAACTCAGAGCGCGGAACATACAATACCGCTGGAAATTCCCCTTCTGTCTGTCCGCCACCGCCAGGGGCCGCACTGCGCTCCTGAGATCACCAGACGATCTAGCAGCCTTCTGTGATCAGCTCGATCTACCGCTGATGGAGCTTCCGGACTGGTGTTCGTTCCACTTCCCGTCCGAGCCATGGAGACCACTTTCACACAACCCCTCACCTAAAGCACAGAGGCATCGCTCCAGACGAAGAAGATCGGGTCCCCCCTCTCCCGGTGCTCACACTTCCCGCCGAGATTCTACATACCGCGAGGTGGGACAACCTGTAACCCCCGAAGGAACAACCATGAAGCCTGAAATACACAGTACCTGATTCTATTTGAGTAGGCCGGTTTTTCCAGAGAGACTCACACCACTGTTACTGACTTTTAATTTGCCAGGTCTGTTCTCTGCTTCCCAGCCCTTCCCACGCTTCGTTATCAGCATACATGCAAGGAAGTCCTACAGCATATCCTATGAGTAGCAGAAAACAACCTGCTAACCAACCACAAAATAGACCCCGAAACACTTAAACATACATTCGGAACTATTATGCAAGAGGAATTGAGCACACTCCATTTACCCAAGAACAGCAAAGAGAAGTAGAATATGAGGGGACAGCAAAATAAGGAACCGACCGTGGCAGCCAAAGGGTCCTGAGACGAGATCATCATTTGGACATCACGGACTACTTGAACTGCTCAACAAGCTACAGAACCAGCACTACGTCACAGATGAAACAACCCATACAGAAGACTCTTAGAACATTCTCTTCCCATTAAAGCTACCGAAGATGACCACTTCAGGTGATAAACAGACACACTGTTCTTAGTTTAAAGAAAACAATCATTGCAATGTTACTGAAGTAACTGGGTCACCATTTAACTTCACTGGACCCTCCCCTAACCCTTTCCTCCTATACTTGCTTTCATGCCCTCCCACTTCCACTCCTGGCCTCTCACCTTACCTGTACCCTTTCCCTCTCCCTTCTCATCACCTCTCCCTCCCCTACCCCCCCTCCCCTCTTCCACCGTCCTCCACCCAGTACACTCTCCCCTTCCCCTCACCACCCTTTCCCAGCCCCCCCTTTTCTTTCCCTTCCCCTCCTTCCCGTCTCTCCATTACCCCGTTAATTTTCAATAGGGTCATCTGTATTAAATGATAAAGCTCATGGATAGTATGAAGTCACATGAGGGACCTGGAGTCACCAAGGCAGCCATAAGCGGACCCCTCCCCTTTTTCTAAAATGATGCAGACGCTTTTTCATGGTTTGTACAGTAGAGGTCAGTGATACCTAAACAAACTGGGGAATAGCACCCCTTAATACTGCCTATTAATAATGCCCAATATTTTCCCAACCATATAAGATATATCATTTAAACTGCCTTGAGGACTCCTAGGACCATAGTTACACCAAAACTGGCGAGATTCGCTGATCCAGAGACTTGTTATCAGATCCCCTTGCAGAAAGGCTTTTTTATAATATATGGGATAAAAGCAAAAGTTATAGACCCACACCATTCTATATTTATATGTGAAAGGTTTAGACCACGTTCATTTGTGGTGAAGCAGTTGCCATGCACCCACAAAATGAAGAGGCTATCGCACGGAAGCATGAGTCACGATACTTAGGCTCATATTTATATTAATGTTTACTTTATTGTTTACCACATGGTTTGAATTCTTAGTTATCTCTGGATGTTTATGTTTATGTTATTACATGTACTCACTCACTAATGACAGATATTCAGGCTGTGTAACCTCAGGTGTCCGACAGTTCAAACTAAATGTACTACCATTAATACTGCTCTATTCCCCATCACACTGCTATCTACTCTAAATCCTCCCCGTGGCCACGGAGTAGGATCCGACACTCTTGCCAACCCCCAGCAGCAGCACTAGATTCTAGTCTGCTGACCATCCGGCCCTCCTTCTAATAGGTGAACTTGCATCTCCATTTTCACCTCTGGTACCTCTCTCTTCTTTTTACTTCTCTTGCTCTCTCTGACCTTTTTTCTGTGTCGGTCTGTCGTTCTTGGCGCGGGACTCTCCCCCCTCACTGATTAGTATTTACTCCCTAAATTCTACATAAGAACCGTTCCATCACTCCCCCTTTATCGCTATTGTCCGGTACGCCCCATTGTGAGCTGGTCTTCAAAAAAGAAGATAGACAAACAACTGGACATTGAACTTCATACCAGAAACTAGTTACTTGCTTATGTAGCGAAATGCCTTCTCAAGCTCCTCTATCATTAAAATGTGTATCCTTAAACGCAAGAGGCCTAAACGTGCCTGAGAAGCGTTCGCAGGTCCTATCCTCCCTCACTAAACAAAAGGCTCATTTCATTTTCCTTCAGGAAACCCACTTTAGATCTAATTCCATACCAAAAATGACCAACAACGTATTCCAAACTGTTTTTCATGCCACAAACCCCATTGCAAAAACTAAAGGAGTATCTATACTCGTTTCTAAACATGCCCCATTTAAGTACACAGACTCCCTGCTAGACCCAGAAGGGAGATTTGCATTCATCAAGGGTACCTATGCCTCTAGACCGCTTACGTTGGCTAACATATATGCCCCAAACGAACACCAAGTGTCATTTTTTAGGAAAGTGAGCGATCTTTTGCTCTCCTTCAAGGAAGGGATAGTTGTTGCGGGAGGCGACTTCAATGCTCCCCTCAACCCAGACCTAGACACTTCCTCAGGCACCTCAACATTACCCTTCCGGGCCCTGAAACAAATTAAATTACAACTCCAAGCCCTGGAACTGCACGACACTTGGCGCACATTGTACCCATCTGTTAAAGACTACACATTTTATTCTACCCCCTCCCAAAAATACTCACGACTAGATTATCTCTTCCTCTCCCAACCTGACCTGACCTACCTTACGCAAGCCACAATTGAACCCATGTTCTTATCCGACCACCATCCTATATCAGTCACACTGACTTTCCCAGACTTGACCTCAAAGACAAAGACTTGGAGACTTAATTCCTCCCTACTAAAAGACGACATTTTCGCTGCTCATCTGACAGCTACCATCAATATCTACTTCAAGGAGAACTCCACCCCCGACATATCACCCACCATTCTGTGGGAAGCTCACAAATGTGTGATCAGAGGGGAGTTGATGGCCCAAGCAGCGAAAGTCAAAAGAGCCCATCAGACTATCATAGACGACCTGATCACCAACATTAAAAGGCTGGAAGCCACACACAAAAAATCCCAATCACAACAGACTTTACAGGAATTGACACATCTGCGTACAACGCTCCTAGAAGAACTAGGTAAACGCGTTAGACGTAGATATGTCCTCCATCAACGAGTCTTTTATGAACAAGGCAACAAATGCGGTAAACTACTAGCCAGAGCAGTACGAGCCTCTAAACCATCTAACACGATTCACCATATTAGAACCCGGCAAGGCACTTTACTATCTAAAAATGAAGACATAGCCCATGCCTTTGAACAATATTACAAGAAACTATATAACCTAGTCCCCCCTAATACGGACTCTGCCCAAGCCCTGAGCAGAAAGGAAGACATACAAAACTTCTTGTCTCAATACAGCCCACAACCACTCACACAAACACAAGCAGAAGACTTAGAAAAACCCCTCTCCACAGAGGAATTACAATTGGCTCTGAAACAGATGAAAACAGGTAAAAGCCCGGGCCCAGACGGGTTTACCTTACAATATTATAAGTGCTTTACCCAGATTCTAGCCCCTAAAATGTTAATCGCCTTTAACTCACTAGCAGATTCTACAATGAATATGGGACGCATGCTGGAGGCACATGCCACAGTAATCCCTAAGGAAGGAAAGGATACCACAAATACAAAATTACAGGCCAATTTCATTATTAAACGTGGATATTAAGATCTACGCCAAAATTTTAGCTAATAGATTGTCTACCCTACTGCCAGGACTTATTTCATTAGACCAGGTGGGCTTCGTCCCTGGCCGAGAAGCTAGGGACAACACTATCAGAGCGTTAAACCTACACCACTGGCTCACGACCACAAAAACGCATGGCTTCTTCCTGTCTCTAGATGCTGAGAAGGCGTTCGACAGAGTGGCCTGGGACTATATGCGTGAGGTCCTAAAGAGGATCGGCCTCCACCCGCGCATGCTGTCCCACATCTCGGCACTGTACTCTAACCCGAGCGCAGCTGTAAGAGTAAATGGCCACCTGTCGAACGCCTTCCCCATCAGTAACGGCACACGCCAGGGCTGCCCCCTTTCACCTTTTATTTTTGTACTATCTTTGGAACCCTTCCTTAACAGACTAAGGGCCAACTCTGACATTGCAGTCATTACAATCAAAGGACGAGACTACAAAGTCTCAGCATTTGCGGATGACATTTTGCTCTCCTTGTCTTCCCCAACCACCTCTATACCCAACCTGCTTAAAGACATTGAACACTTTGGGACCCTATCACACTTTAAAATTAATTACGCAAAATCACAAGCCCTAAATATCACACTTGCGCCACAGGAACTTGAACGGTGTCAATCCTCCTTCCCTTTTCAGTGGAGTCAACGTTCAATAACATATCTAGGCATTCAAATCCCCACCAAACTAGATGATCTCTACAAGACCAATTTCCTCCAGGCCTTGAAAAAAGCCCAACATGACTTAACAGAGTGGGGACCTCTCAACATCTCCTGGTTTGGCCGCTCAGCCCTCTTAAAAATGATAACTTTACCAAGATTTCTATATTTCATCCAATGCATACCTATAAATCTACCGGCCGTTTTTTTTGCTACATACAGGAAGATGTGCAATCTATTTTTGTGGAGAGGTTCCCCCCCACGCATAAAATTTACTCGACTTACGCGGCCAAAACTTGAGGGGGGCATAGGTCTTCCGGACCTCCATAAGTATTTCCTGGCAAGCCATTTGGCTCGGGTGGTGGACTGGAATGTCCACGAGTCGGGTAAAACATGGGTCACTCTGGAGAAATCATTCTCTCATCTCCCACTGAAATCTCTACCCTGGATTCTACTTGGACAGGTTCCACAGCAGACATCAGCACACCCTCTCATATCAGCTTCGCTCAATTCGTTTAGAAGAGCAACCAAACTCTCTCACATATCCTCTATACCAGGCCCCTTAACTCCCTTGAAGGGGAACCCTGATTTGTTCCTGGGCTACCACACTCCTTCCTTAAACAAATTTGGCCGTACGATAAAATACTAGCGTATCAGTTCTTTGCTGACAAAACCCCTAGATCATACGAGAACCTAGTCGACCTTTCTCTACTCAAATCCTTCCCCTTCTGGACGTACAGACAGATTCGACATTTCCTTTCTACCCAAGGAACAACCTCGACCTGGACCAGACAACTAACTTTATTCGAGGACATATGCACTCGCACCTCTCCACAGAGACACCTCATCTCCCACTTATACAACACACTCTCAGAAGGCGCCACATGCACTCCTGACTCAGCACATAAAGCTTGGGAAACGGACCTCCAGATGACCTTGACAGAAGAGGACTGGACACGGATCAATGAATACATACACAAGGGCTTCCCCTAATGTAGCCATCCAGGAGAATGGATATAAAATCCAAACACGCTGGTATAGGACTCCATCACTTCTACATAAGTTTTGCCCTACTGACTCAGACACCTGCTGGAGGTGCGGGAAAGCTAAAGGGACTATGTTACACATATGGTGGGACTGTGACCTATTACAACCATTTTGGAAGGAAGTACACGACCTTATCTCACACATCACAACATACACTCTGGCCTACTCGCCTGCTCAATATCTTCTCCACCACACTCACCTGACTAAGAGTGAGTATTTCAAATCTTTGGCTATGCATTTGGTGAATGCGGCGAGGCTCTGCATACCAACACACTGGTGATCCACCTCCATCCCCACAATAGGGGAATGGTTCCGGAGGGTCTCCAGGATAGAGAAGATGGAGGAGTTAGTACATATCTCTCAGGAACGGATTCAAAAGTTCACGACCACGTGGTCTTGCTGGACTTACTTCAAATCAACCCAGCGATACAGAACACTCCAGCATTGACAATTACGATGGCCTAATCAAGTGTTTAAATAGTTATGTAACTGTATTATCCAGAAGTATTACAAATTGAGAAACATGGGGGGAGGGGGGAGTCGCGCGCCGGGAGATTGGACGGACTTAACTTTTTGCTACTTTTCTCTTTGTATCCTCTTTTTTTTTTTCTTTTCTTCTCTTTCTTTTTCTATTCTTTACCTTTCTCACTAAACACATTCCCTGCCACCACAGGGGGGCTATCTACACCCCTCTTTGAGCAGACTACATGAGGTTATGCTCAGTACCATATGATTGTAACAAACAAAAAGTGTAAACCTGTATATGCATGTACCTATCTATATTAATGTAATACATATGTAACCTGGATCAATATGTACAAAAGGAATGTAAAATACCTTTAATTCAGTGCAAGTTGCTGTATAATTACATCTGTTAATAAACATTATTATGGAAAAAAAAAAAAAAAGAGGTGGTCAGCAGGCAACCAACCAATAAAGAGGTGGCCACCAGGCAACCAACAAATAAAGAGGAGGCCAGCAGGCAACCAACCAATAAAGAGGTGACCAAAAAACAAACAATCAATAAAGATTTGGCTGGCAGACAACCAGCCAAAAAAGAGGTGGCCATTAGACAACCAACAAAAAAAGTGGTGGCAATTAGACAACCAACCAATAAATTGGTGGCCATTAGACAACCAATAAAAAAAGAGGTGGCAATTACACAACCAATCAATAAAGAGGTGGCCATTAGACAACCAACAAAAAAAGAGGTGGCAATTACACAACCAACCAATAAAGAGGTGGCCATTAGACAACCAACAAAAAAAGAGGTGGCAATTAGACAACCAACCAATAAAGAGGTGGCCATTAGACAACCAACAAAAAAGATGTGGCAATTAGACAACCAACTAATAAAGAGTTGGACAACTGACTTTGTATCTTTATGAAAATATCAGTAAAAGGTCTCAGGGAGGCTCCTTTTGATGGCTGGCTGGCAGCAATGAGCGCTGGGGGATTTTTAGCGCAGTCAAGGTGATAATAGGATGTCCACTGACACCTCCCTCAGCCACATCGATCATCTAACGAGACTATCAATAATCTCAGCTGTCTGTAATTCTGTTCAAACAAATCTAAAGCTGCTGCAAATAGAAAGGCTGTAGCCACATCTCTCATTGTTGCAAATCCTCACGGAACTGGATAATTGAGCATGAACGGATCTTTAAGGAAAATATTTGCAGTTTCCTTAAGTCCTGCTTATGTAAGGAATGAAATGCATACACCGTTTGTTAGCACTGCATATCTTGCAGGCTATTTGGTTTATTTGGAATTGCTGTCACTGCTCTCCATTATATCACTTAGATTGTAAACTCATTTGGACAACACAATCAATTTCCTCTGCTTACTGCAACTTTGCATTTTTTGTCTTTTAGTTTAGTGCTTAAGAAGATAGAAGATATATTGAACACATGATAGACAGAGTGGCTGGGGGGCTGAGCTGACAAATCATCAGAGTGACACTCACCAGATGCCGTGTGACCCCCCTGATTAACCCATTTGCACCGACCGTCTCCCAGCTCTCAGGAGGTGCAGATGGGCATTCGGGTCATGTGACCGCTGTGATTGGCTGTCACAGCGGTCGCAAAATCGGAAAGCCCCCAATTGCAAGTATGCAACTGTGCTCTCAGAGAAGACCATCAATAGTGTAAAAACGCTTTATTAAATATTTCACAAAACATCAAGTGCTGACTTACATCGATTTATATGGAGATTAGCCTTTCAGTTTGCCATTGGCACCAGCACTTCCTCACCAATATGGCTATGTGTTCCACTGTAATAGAAGTGCTGCCACCAGAAATGACGTCACGAGTGTAGATCCACCCAGTGTGTTTCGTCCATATGACGTCTGCTGCCCCTTGCTGCCATGCTGGCCTAAAGACATACCATGCTCCAGCAGTCCCCTGAGATAACCTTGTCACCAAGAAGGTGAGTGGCCAGAGGTTGAGTTACCAAGTCATCAGTGACCAGGAAAGTCTAGCTAGTTACAGAGGACCAAGATCGCAGTATGAGACAGAGGCTTTGACATCCAAACAGTGGATCACTGCAGGACAATGCTGGATCCTCTGGGCAGATGAGTCTGTTTTTTTAAGAGAACCCAACATAATAGGTAAGGGGGGTGAAAAGGGGGAAGGTACGCTTTAAGTTCAAGAAAAATTCAATCTTTTTGGGCTGCGGCCCAGACATACTTAGCCTTTTAACAATTTATACTCACATTGACTCTGGGGTTGATTTACTAAAGACAACTAGACTGTGGGGGTTATTTACGAAAGACAAATCCACTTTGCACTGCAAGTGCACTTGAAAGTGCACTGTAAGTGCACTTGGAAGTGTAGTCGCTCTAATTCTAAGTCTAAATCTAATCTAAATCGAATCTCATCCGAAATGAGTGGAAGCTCTGCTGATTTTATCATCCAATCATGTGCAAGCTAAAATGCTGTTTTTTTATTTTCCTTGCATGTCCCCCTCGGATCTAAAGCGACTGCACTTGAAAGTGCACTTGCAGTGCAAAGTGGATTTGCCTTTCGTAAATAACCCCCCGTGCACTTAGCAAGTACAGTGGCTCCAGAGATTAGTAAATGAGGTGACTCTCCACTTTGCAAGGAATACTCAATCACATGCAAGGAAAATAAAAAAAACAGCATTTTTGCTTGCACATGATTGGATGATAGAAGTCAGCTGAGCTTTTGCTAATTTACTAATCTCTGGAGCAACTGCTCTTACAGAGTGCACAGACTATTTGCCTTTAGTAAATCCACCCCTCAGTGTAGCACCCCCATAGCTAGCCTGTTAGGTAAATCTAGTGTAAATCTATGGCAGGTATACACAGGGAGCAGGAGCTGCCTAACTTTTCAAATTAACAAGCGAGTGATGGGTTACTAGGACGCAAGGTTAACATAAAGGGGTTGGGAAGCTCCTGCCCTTTGTACAGACCTGCCATATCTCCTGCCCCTTGAGAAGGAAGGGGAGACCTGTAATTGCAAGGGGGGTGGTGTTTTAATGGGGAACATGATGTGAGGAGGGGTGTAGCTGTGAGATGAGGGGGGGGGTCTGTGATGGGATGGGTGATGTGAGGAGGGGGGAAAGTGTGATTTGAGGGATGACTGTGATGTAAGAGTGAAGCTGTGATATGGGGGGCAGGGCTGTGATGAGAGGGGGGACTGTGATGTAAGGGAGGGGGTTGTGATGAAAGGGGGCAGCTGTGATGTAGTAGGAGCTGTGATGTGAGGAGGGGGGAACTTTGATATGAGGGGGGCTGTGATGTGAGGGGGGCTGTGATGTAAGGGAAGGGGGATTGTTGTATAAGGGGGAGCTGTGAAGTAGGGGGTGCTGTGATGTGAGGAGAGGGGGAAGCTTTGATGTGAGGGGGGACTGTGATGTAAGGGGGGGGGGCTGGGATGTAAGGGGGAGCTTTGATGTAGGGGTGCTGTGATGTGAGGAGGGGGGTTGTAATGTGAGGGGGGGGCTGTGATGTAAGGGGTGGGGGGTGATGTAAGTGGGGAGCTGTGATGTAGGGGGGCTGTGATGCGAGATGGGGGGATTGTGATATTAGGGAAGACTGTGATGTAAGGGAGGGGGGTTGTGATATAAGGGGGAAGCTGTGATGTGAGGATGACTGTGATAGAATTGAGGGGAGTTGTAATGTAAGGGGAAATCTGTGATGTAAGGGGGGGGGGGAGGTGAAAGGTGGGAGCTGTGATGTAGGGGAAGCTGTGATGTGAGGAGGGGGAAACTTTGATATGAGGGAGACTGTGATGTAAAGGAGGGGAGCTGTGATTTAAGGGGGAAGCTGTGACGTGAGGGGGACCATGATGTAAAGGAGGAGGGTTGTGATGTAAGGATGGGGTAACTTTGATATGAGGGGAACTGTAATGTAAGGGGGAAGCTGTGATGTGAGGAGGGGGAAACTTTGATATGAGGGGAACTGTGATGTAAGGGGCAGTGTTGCCAACCTTCAGTAATTTTACGGGCACTTTTCTCCTGCCAGTAAATGCCAGTAAGAGGAAAAGTTTGCCAGTAAAAAATATGGCTGTGATGTTCGGTTTGGTACTGGGCATGCGCAGCTCGGGTCCAGAGCCGGCCGAGACCATCAAAGTGTCTGCTACAGTATGTTCGGGCAGTACCGGTGGGGGGCTGGTCTGGCAGAGGCGGTGCCTGAGCATTTTGTGTGATGTCATGGTGCAAGGGAGCCGAGCGGCCAGAGCTTTGTGTGCAGGTCTGCGGGACGGAAGGAAGGCAAGCCGGGAGCGGGACTGTCAGTGCTGTTTGGACTGGAGGGGACTGAGAGGACCACCTGGCATGGAGAGAGACGTCACTGTGACTCAGGAGGGGGCGTGTCGGTGATCGGTGCTGCTGCCCACCACTGTCAGTGTCACTATGAGAGTACATTTCATGTGTGCCGCCCATTCTAATTTCCTGTCTCTGAGCCACTTACTATATTGAAAATATGCTTTTTGCCTGAATATCTACCTTGAATCAGATTGATAATTGCATATTGTACTTATTTGTAGCCTAAATACTGAAATTTGCACTTAAAACTGTAATTTTGTAACTTTTGGAAATGCCAGTAAAAACGTGGCTGTGCCAGTAAATTTTGGATGTTGTGTCAGTAAATTTCAATCTGGTAGGTTGGCAACACTGGTAAGGGGGAAGCTGTGATGTGAGGGGGACTGTGATGTAAAGGAGGGGGGTTGTGATGTAAGGGGAAAACTGTGATGTAAGGGGGTAGCTGTGATATAGGGGGGCCTGTGATGTGAGGGGGAGGTTGTGATGTGTATGGGGACTGTGATGTAAAGGAGGGGGGGTTGTCATGTAAGGGGAAAACTGTGATGTGAGGGGGTAGCTGTGATATAGGGGGGCTGTGATGTGAGGAGGGGGGTTGTAATGTGAGTAAGGGAGGGGATCTGTGATGTAACGGAGGGGGGCTGTGATATAGGGGGGCTGTGATATGAGGAGGGGGCTGTGATGTAAGGGAGTGGGGCTGTGATGTAGGGGGGCTGTGATGTGAGGAGAGGGGCTGTGATGTGAGGAGGGGGGCTGTGGTGTGAGGAGGGGGGGTTGTGATGTGAGGGTAGACTGCAATGTAAGGGAGAGGGGCTGTGATGTAGGGGGCTGTGATTAGAAGCAAGACTCATGCAGAGGGGGGGGGGGGGCTGTGATGTGAAGGACTGCAGACACTACTAATGTAAAGGGGTGGGGGGGGGCAGAGCCATGATGCAAAGAATCTGAGTCACAGAACAGAAATGAGATTCAGACCTCTGCAAGAAGAAGATGTTACTGACCGGACCTTTGTGAATTGTAATTCAGTCCCCCTGCCTTATACATACAATGATATTTTGTATTATATTTGTTGAAGAGCTGGTAGAACAGAGCCCCTTTAAAAATGACGCTGCTCATTAAATCCACCACGCTTTTTTCTTTTTTGGTCACCAAGAACATTGTTCTGGGTTAGACTGTAAAATAATTGCTTGCTTTCTTTCCTAACAAACATGTCCCAGCGATCTCACTGGTGAGCCGCGCAGTTTAAGTGGTCCTGTCCCCGGGGGCGCGGCACTTTACAAAAGTTTATGTTTTCCGCCTTGTAAGTAGAAGTAGAAAAATCTCAAGACAATGCCGAATCCCCGCACCTAGACACAAAGGTTTATGAGTGCCTCCGACTTTCACTTCTTAAAATCTTTTTAATTGAGATGAAAAAAAATAAATAAAAAATGTCATAACTTAAAAAAAAGAAAAAAAAACTTGTCTTACGAGTCGGTCGGACTAATAATTTGGTGTCAGGTGCAAGAAGGCCGATAAACCGACTCACAAAGCCAGACAGCTTAACCTAATTAAACTGTTGTTTTGACAGGTGGATTAAAGAGAGGAAACCTTTCGGGACCGAGACCTCCAACATCAGAATGTGAAGAGTAATGAACCCGTTTTCCATCAAAGAGCCTCGAAAATCATCTCTTCAGGCGGAGCCATGTATTGGCCGCTGATGTGGTTAACACTGTGCTAATTAGTCTGACGGTAAAAAAAAAAAACGTTTACTGACCAGCTCAACTGCATATTGAGCAAGTTCTGGCCAGTGGTCCATCCTCAAGACCCAGTAACCCAGTGGATGCTCTGTTGGAAAGGTCTCCAAGTCTGCTCTTGCCCCTAGATATTCCTGCACCATGTAATGTAGACGCTGGCGATGGTTGCTTAAACCGATCAGACCTTGGCGCTGAGGACTGAAAAATAGTTTAAAGGCATCGGTCAGCCGGACACCTCCACTGCTCTTCCTCTGACTGAACAAAGCCTCAGCAACACCTTGTCCAGCACCAGGAAATTGTAACCTCCCAGGGTCTGGAAATGCATTGCACAAACCTTTCTTCAAGGCCTCCTGAAGATGTTTCATCCTCTGCTTCCTCTGCGAAGTAAAGTGGATCAAGAAGGGTTGCCAGCCAATAATGATCCCTCTCCTTGATACCAGGAATCCTAGGGTCTTTTTGCAGGCTTTGCAGAATCAGGGAGGCTATGAAGTGTAAGTTTGCAGAGGCATTTGATTCTGAGTCCTGTGGGTCACTAAGGATCACATGATCCGTAACAACCTCTTTCCAGCCACGTACAACTCCTTGGGTTTCTGGGGACTGAAAACCATCCCTTGAAGACTGCTGCTGAGTGTTATTCTCCACGTCCATGCTGACACAATCCTCCTCCTCTTCTTCCTGTGTGTTTAGCGGGTTAGCAAGAACACTATCTGGATAAAGGGGGCCTTGAGAGGTAAGGAAGTCCTCCTCTTCCTCCCGCTGTTCTGCCTCAAGTGCCCTGTCCATTATTCCACGAAGCGTGTGCTCCAACAGGAAGACTAGAGGGACAGCGTCACTGATGCATGCATTGTCGCTGCTCACCATCCTCGTGGCCTCCTCAAATGGTGACAGGACAGTGCATACATCCTTGATCAGTAGCCACTGGAGTGGCAAAAAGAAGCCAAGCACCCCTGACCTTGTCCTGGTGCCATACTCACACAGGTACTCATTGATGGCCCTCTCCTGCGTGTGCAGCCGCTGCAGCATTGCCGACGTTGAGTTGCACCTGGTGGGCATGTCACAAATGAGGCGGTTGGTGGGCAGGTTGCATTCCCTTTGATTGTCAGCCAGCCGAGCACTGGCATTGTATGACCGGCAGAAAATACCACAGACTTTTCTGGCCTGCCTCAGGAGATCCTGTAAGCCTGGGTACCTGTTCAAGAACCGCTGCACCATCAAATTCAGGACGTGTGCCAAACATGGTGCCATTGTCGCATAAAACTATTCCTGGCTGAAGCTGGCATGGCGTCAACCACCTCTGAGCCTGCCCCTGCAGAGCTGACAGAATCTCTGCCCCAGTGTGGCTCCTGTCTCCTAAGCAGACCAACTCAAGCACTGCATGGCAGCTTTTTGCCTGACTGCTTGCCCCTTGAATGCTTACGGAGCACCGCTGGTTCAGAGGAGAAATCTGCAGAAGAGGCCATAGAGGAAGAAGAAGAGGAGGGGGTGGAGGAGAGAGCTGTGGCAGAATCACCACTAGCATTTTAGAGGCGTGGTGGCAGAACAAGCTCCAACAATACTGAACCCTGTCCTGCATCCTTCCCAGCTGCCATCAGAGTTACCCAGTGCACCATGAAGGAAAGGTAATGTCCCTGCCCATGCCTGCTGGACCATGAGTCAACGGTAATATGCACCTTACTGCTGACCGCCCTGTCCAGTGAGGCCAAAACATTGCCTTCCAAATGCGGGTAGAGAGCCGGAATGGCCTTCCGTGAAAAGGAATGGTGTTTTGGAACCTGCCACTGAGGTACAGCACATTCCACAAATTCACAAAAGGGGGCAGAGTCTACCAGCTGAAAAGGCAGCAGTTGCAGTGCTAGCAATTTGGCAAAGCTAGGATTCAGACGCTGAGAATGTGGATTGCTGGGACCGAATTTCTTTTTACGGTTCAGCAACTGGGGTAGGGAAATTTGCCTGCTAAAATCAGATGGTGGTGTACTGCTAGCAGATTGGCTGCAAGTACTTGGGACACCTATTGTTATACCTTCATTCCTCTCAGTGCAGGTTTTTGAGAGGACTGGAGGTATAGTGGGGTTGGAGAGGAGCAAGGAGATGTCCGCATTTTTCATATATATATATATATATATATATATATATATATATATATATATATCAATCAAATACACTGCCACTAACTGAATAACCTGCCTGCTTAATCTAAATCAAGCTATCTCTCTCTGACCACACCAACAACACTACACAGGGCCACCGTGTAAGCAGCCTTATATAGTGTCGGGCGTGGACTTAGTCCCTCTGAGCCATGATTGGCCAAAGGCACCCTGTAGCTGTCTTTTGGCTATAGCACGGGTGAGAAGGGGGTAATGGCTTTGCACAGAGCAGCCCCAATCTTCCTCTCCTATTAAAGCAGAGCAGTGGCGAGGACCACTGCTCTCATGCACATTGCTGGATCCGATCAGGTACAGGTAAATGGGGGGGGGAGGGGGCTGTAGGGATTTAAGGAAAAACTTTAAGGCTTTAGAACCACTTTAAGAGCTCTCAGTCCTAATGCAAACTTTGGGCGGGCTCTATGCAAAAAACACAATGCCTTGATGAGTGAGTGTCAGTCTGGCAGGCTGTAATTGCACGTAGACCACCCTAGATAATACCCACATGTGGTGCTGAGTCTCCGTGATAACAAAAACTAAATCCAATGAATAACAGGGGTTGGCAAGGCACAACCAGGTATGGGCATACCTGGCAGACTCCATTTGCATGGTAACGCACACATGGGATGCTGAGCCTCCATGATTGGAAGAACTTTCATCCAATGAATAAAAGGGGCAGGCCAGGGACAAGCTGGGGAGGAAAGAGCTAGATAATGCTGGACGTCCTCCAGCCAGGAAACGAGGTGGGCTGTATATGACTCGTTGGAGCTTCTAATGCACATTGTGAGAATCTCACAGTGTGCAGTGAAATCAGAGTAAGCCAATTCAGTCTAGGAAAGGAGCCGGTACAACTGTGCAAGACCGAAGGGAAGACCGGAGGTCACATTTAAAGTATTTAATCATTGCAATAAACTGATCCATAATCTGGACATATACAGTATGTGGCAGTTTGGTAGAGCAGCAGAAAAAGATTCCTAGGCTCAGCTATCTGTGCATTGAGTCATCTGATGTAACAACTTGGAGTAGATACAATGTTGCCAAGGTAAAATCTCAAGCTCTGCAAATTAAACTAAATTTGATACATTTATGTTATAGCTTTCTATAATTACTGTATAATTGTAATGTAATATAAATATATTTTAATTTTAAGTAATATAATTAAAATTATATTAGTAAATAATAAATGTATTTTATTTTATGTTATAATGTAATATAAATATATTTTAATTTTAAGTAATATAATTATAATTTATAAGTATATAATAAATGTATTTTATTTTATAATGTTATATTAATATGTTTTAATTAATATAATTATATACTGTAAGTATATAATACATGTATTTTATTTTATAATGTTATCTAAATATATTTTAATATTAAGTAATATAATTATTTAAGTATATGATAAATGTATTTTATTTTATTTTACTTTACATAATTCATCAAGCTATTGATTCTTTTTTTTAACAAAACTGGAAATGAATAAGGTTTATGGTCCACAAGGAGATTTGAAATTGCCCAAACTGAACTAGAAATCTGATTGCTTTCAGCAAAATTGCTATTTTTTTTTCTTGTGCATCATCTTTAGAAGAGGCTTCTGGGATGACAGCCATGCAGACCAATTTGATGCAGTGTGCGGCGTATGGTCTGAGCACTGACAGGCTAACCCCCCATCCCTTCAACCTCTGTAGCAATGCTGGCAGCACTCATATGTCTATTTCCCAAAGACAACCTCTGGATATGACGCTGAGCACGTGCACTCAACTTCTTTGGTCGACCATGGCGAGGCCTGTTCTGAGTGGATCCTGTCCTGTTAAACCGCTGTATGGTCTTGGCCACCGTGCTGCAGCTCAGTTTCAGGGTCTTGGCAATCTTCTTATAGCCTAGGCCATCTTTATGTAGAGCAACAATTCTTTTTTTCAGATCCCCAAAGCCGTGAGGTGCCATGTTGAACTTCCAGTGACCAGTATGAGAGAGTGAGAGTGATAACACCAAATTGAACACACCTGCTCCCCATTCACACCTGAGACCTTGTAACACTAACGAGTCACATGACACCGGGGAGGGAAAATGGCTAATTGGGCCCAATTTGGACATTTTCACTTAGGGGTGTACTCACTTTTGTTGCCAGCGGTTTAGACATTAATGGCTGTGTGTTGAGTTATTTTGAGGGGACAGCAAATGTACACTGTTATACAAGCTGTACACTCACTACTTTACATTGTAGCAAAGTGTCATTTCTTCAGTGTTGTCACATGAAAAGATAGAATAAAATATCTACAGAAATGTGAGGGGTGTACTCACTTTTGTGAGATACTTTATATATATACACACACAAACAGACATGGTATAAAAGTTATCAATATACTGATTTTCCTTTACCTAATTATATATGTAAACAATACATTTACAGAGATAATCATGTATTAATAATCATCCTATTCAGGACTCGGGATGAGCTGAACGCCCCCCGGTTCGGTTTGCGGCAGAACATGCGAACAGGCAAATAATTTGTGCGAACACCATTAAAGTCTATGGGACTCGAACGTGAAAAATCTAAAGTGCTCGTTTTAAAGGCTAATATGCAAGTTATTGTCATAAAAGGTGTTTGGGGACCCGAGTCCCCTCATTGCAAAAAAAGTTGTAAAAACGGCCGTTTTTTCGGGAGCAGTGATTTTAATAATGCTTAAAGTGAATCAATAAAAGTGAAATATTCCTTTAAATATTGTACCTGGGGGGTGTCTATAGTATGCCTGTAAAGTGGCGCGTGTTTCCCGTGTTTAGAACAGTCCCTGCACAAAATGACATTTCTAAAGGAATAGAAGTCATTTAAAACTGCTTGCGGATGTAATGTAATGTTGCCCCCCCAGCCCATTACCAGGTCCTTTGGGTCTTGTATGGATATTAAAGGGAACCCCGCACCCAAATTAAAAAAAAAAAGGTGTGGGGCCCCCAGGCCCTATATACTCTGAACAGCAGCAGTATGCAGGCGGTCCCCGGGTTACAAACAAGACAGGGACTGTAGGTTTGTTCTTAAGTAGAATCTGTTTGTAATTTTGAACTGGTACATTTTTTAAGTGTAGCTCCAGCCCAAAAATCTATTTTAAGCTTTTTGGATAATATAGGGAAGGGTTATCACCCCTGTTCCACCTGGTGGGCATGTCACAAATGAGGCGGTTCTTGGGCAGGTTGCATTCTCTTTGAATGTCAGCCAGCCAGGCACTGGCATTATATGACCAGCGGAAATGATCACAGACTTTACTGACCTGCCTCAGGAGATCCTGTAAACCAGGGTACCTGCTCAAGAACCACTGCATCACCAAATTCAGGACATAAGCCAAACAGGGAACATGGGTCAAGTGTCCCTGTCGGAGGGTGGAGAGGAGGTTGGTGCCATTGTCACATACAACCATTCCTGGCTGAAGCTGGCATGGCGTCAACCACCTCTGAGCCTGCCCCTGCAGAGCTGACAGAATCTCTGTCCCAGTGTGGCTCCTGTTCCCTAAGCAGACCAACTCAAGCACTGCATGGCATTTTTTTTACCTGAGTGCTTGTGTAGCCCCTTGAACGCCTACGGAGCACCGCCGGTTCTGAGGAGAAATCTGCAGAGGAGGAGGGGGTGGAGGAGAGAGCTGTGGCAGAATCATCACTAGCATTTTGGAGGCGTGGTGGCGGAACAAACTCCAACAATACTGAACCCTGTCCTGCATCCTTCCCAGCTGCCAGCAGAGTTACCCAGTGCGTCGTGAAAGAAAGGTAACGTCCCTGCCCATGCCTGCTGGACCACGAGTCAGTAGTAAAGGTAACGTCCCTGCACCTTACTGCTGACCGCCCTGTCCAACGAGGCCAAGACATTGCCTTCCACATGCTAGTAGAGAGCCTGAATGGCCTTCCGTGAAAAGAAATGGCGTTTGGGAACCTGCCACTGAGGAACCGCACATTCCACAAATTCCCGAAAAGGGGACAGAGTCTACCAGCTGAAAAGGCAGCAGTTGCAGTGCTAGCAATTTGGCCAAGCTAGCATTCAGACACTGAGCATGTGGATGGCTGGGACCGAATTTCTTTTGATGGTTTAGCAACTGGGGTAGGGAAATTTGCCTGCTAAAATCCAATGTTGGTGTACCGCTAGCAGCAGAATCTAAGATTTCCCCCTTAAGAAGATACGGAAACCCCTGTATCGAGACGCATAGGGGAAGGGGACAAGATGGCACATTTGCACAGGTGATCTGACAGAGAGGAACAACATACCATCACGATACCAGTCCAGTATTTACCATTGTTTTACCTGATATAGAACGGTGCACTGGCGCACCCAATCTATGTGAGTACCCCAGTTAGGGGCCTTTTTTGCTTTTTGTTTATTAACCACTTGAGCCCCGGACCATTATGCTGCCTAAGGACCAGAGGTCTTTTTCCAATTTGGCACTGCGTTGCTTTAACTGCTAATTGCGCGGTCATGCAATGCTGTACCCAAACGAAATTTGCGTCCTTTTCTTCCCACAAATAGAGCTTTCTTTTGATGGTATTTGATCACCTCTGCGGTTTTTATTTTTTGCGCTATAAACGGAAAAAGACCGAAAATTTTGAAAAAAAATGATATTTTCTACTTTTTGTTATAAAAAAAATCCAATAAACTAAATTTTAGTCATACATTTAGGCCAAAATGTATTCGGCCACATGTCTTTGGTAAAAAAAATGTCAATAAGCGTATATTTATTGGTTTACGCAAAAGTTATAGCGTCTACAAACTAGGGTACATTTTCTGTAATTTACACAGCTTTTAGTTTAATGTATTTTGGGGTGCAATTCCACATATGCCCATGGCCTGTGTGAGCAATATATCATTTAGTGACAACTTTGTGCAAAAAAAAAAAAAAAAAAAAAAATGTGTCTCTTTCCCGCAACTTGTGTCGCAATATAAAATATTCCATGGACTCGACATGCCTCTCAGCAAATAGCTTGGGGTGTCTACTTTCCAAAATGGGGTCATTTGGGGGGGTTTTGAACTGTCCTGGCATTTTATGCACAACATTTAGACGCTTATGTCACACATCACCCACTCTTCTAACCACTTGAAGACAAAGCCCTTTCTGACACTTATTGTTTACATGAAAAAGTTTTTTTTTTTTGCAAAAAAATTACTTTGAACCCCCAAACATTATATATTTTTTTAAAGCAAATGCCCTACAGATTAAAATGGTGGGTGTTTCATTTTTTTTTTCACACAGTATTTGCGCAGCGATTTTTCAAACGCATTTTTTGGGGAAAAAACACACTTTTTTAAATTTTAATGCACTAAAAAACACTATATTGCCCAAATGTTTGATGAAATAAAAAAGATGATCTTAGGCCGAGTACATGGATACCAAACATGACATGCTTTAAAATTGCGCACAAACGTGCAGTGGCAACAAAATAAATACATTTTTAAAAGCCTTTAAAAGCCTTTACAGGTTACCACTTTAGATCTACAGAGGAGGTCTACTGCAAAAATTACTGCCCTCGATCTGACCTTCGCGGTGATACCTCACATGCATGGTGCAATTGCTGTTTACGTTTGACGACAGACCGCCGATTGCGTTCGCCTTAGCGCGAGAGCAGGGGGCGACAGGGGTTTTTTTCTTTATTATTTTTCTGCTTTTTTTATCTTATTTTTTAAACTGTTCCTTTCATATTTTTTTTTTTTAATCATTTTTATTGTTATCTCGGGGAATGTAAATATCCCCTATGATAGCAATAGGTAGTGACAGGTACTCTTTTTTGAAAAAATTGGGGTCTATTAGACCCTAGATCTCTCCTCTGCCCTCAAAGCATCTGACCACACCAAGATCGGTGTGATAAAATGCTTCCCCAATTTCCCAATGGCGCTATTTACATCCGGCGAAATCTAAGTCATAAAATGCTCGTAGCTTCCGGTTTCTTAGGCCATAGAGATGTTTGGAGCCACTCTGGTCTCTGATCAGCTCTATGGTCAGCTGGCTGAATCACCGGCTGCATTCTCAGGTTCCCTGTTGAGACAGGAGAGCCAGAGAAAAACACGGAAGACGGTGGGGGGGGGGGGGGCATTCCCTCCCACGGCTTGTAAAAGCAGTCTAGAGGCTAATTAGCCGCTAGGATTGCTTTTACATGAAAGCCGACCGCTGGCTGAAAAGAATGATACCAAGATAATACCTAAATCTGCAGGCATCATTCTGGTATAACCACTCAAAGTCGTGAATGGCGTACCTGAAGACAAAAAAATGGTTAACAATAAAGCACAGTAAACGGTAAAGTATAAAAAATTGCATACCTGAAAAGCAAACATGATAAAACATAATAACAATAAAACATTGCAGAATAGAATACAGTAAAAAAGAGCAGAACAATAGAGAGAGAATAGAGAGAGAGAGAGAACAATAAAACGACAACTATTATTTTTTATTTTATATATATTTTTTTTTTTTGACACTTTTTTTGTAACTAACTTTTGTAACTGTAACCGGTTCCAGGTTCGTGTCTCACAAAATGCGATGGCATCTTGGGAGACCCTGTGAAAGTGTGTCCTAGTCTGTGGAATGCTGTACCCTACGCTAATACTCAACTAGTGAATGGTAGCGTTCAAAACATTCACCAATGCAAAGACCAGGATTGTCAGGACAGGAGGGACAATAATAGCGGGTGTCACGCCTATATCCGCGCTTCCTGCAGACACAACATCTTTTTTGGGGGGGTTCGTTGGGTAGGGGTACTCGGGAGGACATAAAGAAAATGCCTCTCATGCAGCCGACTGCATTTGGTTGGGGATGTGAATGGGGGAAGTACGGGCGCTGCAGAAGCGGGGGGTTCCCAATTAGGATTGGCGAATGCAGCAGGAAGGGCACTATGGGCACGACGGGCCTGTGTTTGTCTTTTTGGTGGCAGCGGGACACTACTTGTGCTTGCCACCTCACCAGCTTGAACTGCACTTATGGGACTCGCCACGTCACCAAGTGTTGCTGCAGCGCTGGTTTGACTACGACCGGGGTGTACTAGGCCACTGGTGCTTGCCAGTTCACCAAAATACTACCAAAAAAACTGTTAGCGATCGCAGGGATCAGGCCTGACTCTGCGAACGCTGCAGTTATGCGTTTAGTGTTTTGTAAGTGTCAGTGATCGATCGATACTGCACTTGGGTGGGCTGGGCTGGGCCGGGCGGAGGGGCAAAACGCAGGTGCTAGTAGGTATCTGGGTTGATCCCGCTAACACTGCGTTTTTGGGAACCCTAAACTGCTGGGGACGCTAGTATAGATCTGATCGGATCAGATATTGATCCGATCAGATACTATACCACTAAGGGAGGTGTACGGTGTGTGCGTGGGTGTTAGTGCTACTGGCGCTAACCTGACGCTGCCTGGTGCTTGCTTGCCAGTTCACCAAAATGCTACCAAAAAAACTGTTAGCGATTGCAGGGATCAGGCCTGACTCTGCGAACGCTGCAGTTATGCGTTTAGTGTTTTGTAAGTGACAGCGATCGATCGATACAGCACTTGGGTGGGCCGGGCGGAGGGGCAAAACGCAGGTGCTAGCGGGTATCTGGGCTGATCCCGCTAACACTGCGTTTTTGGGAACCCTAAACTGCTGGGAACGCTAGTATAGATCTGATCGGATCAGATATTGATCCGATCAGATACTATACCACTAAGGGAGGCGCATGCTGCGTGCGTGGGTGTTAGCGGTACTGGCGCTAATCTGACGCTGCCTGGGGCGACGCATATCACCGCCGGGCGACCGGGGGGCTAAATCTTTATTCGGTAATAAACGGCGGGTGCCCTGACACTATAAAAAATAAACGAACTAACCAGCGTCAACCGTAACGTTTATACGGTGATCAGTGGTGAAAGGGTTAACTAGGGGGCAATCAAGGGGTTAAAACATTTATTAGATAGTATATGGGGGTCCCTGACACTATAAAACGCTGATGGCGAACCTAAATATTTACCTCACTAACTAGCCTCACCAGCGACACTAATACAGCGATCAGAAAAATGATCGCTTAGCGACACTGGTGACAGGGGGTGATCAAGGGGTTAAAACTTTATTAGGGGGGGTTAGGGGGGTACCCTAGACCTAAAGGGGGGTAATACTAACTGTCCCAACACTGTAACTGTCACAAACTGACACTATGCAGTAATCAGAAAAAAAAAAAAAAAAAAACCTGCTGGTGTCAGTTTGTGACAGGGGGGGGGGGGATCGGGGTGTTTTGTATGCCTGGCATGTTCTACTGTGTGTGTAGTGTGTTGTGCACTCACATTGATGTCTTCTCCCCTCGGCGCTGGAACGGAAACTACCGAGCCGAGGGGAGATGACATCATTTCCTTTGCTGCTGTTTAGCATACAGCAGCAAAGGAATTTTCCTATTAGCCGGCGGCGATCGCGAGGGGGGGGCCACGAACGGATGGCCTCCCCCTCATCTCGGATCGCCGGGGAACAGAACGGGACCGCCTCGGGCACCGGGGGGGGGGGGTCCGATCGGACCCCCCACCCGCGGAAGGCAAATCACGTACATGTACGTGATTTTGCCTGCCCGTGCCGCTTTGCCGACGTAAATCGGCGTTAGGCGGTCCTTAAGTGGTTAAACCGTTAAAACTCTATTACACTATCAAGTCTTTATTTTATACACTCACAGAGATACCATACTGATGAGTCCAGGATTTTCCAATGTAACTACAAGAGCCCAGAGGTGGTTCATATGCGTGTTCTGACTGCGCTTAGTTGCAAGGTCGCACACTCTGAGGTGAGAATTAAATACCTAAGGGGAGCACCAGAGTGAGGAACACCATGGCATGTTCTGGATTTTATAATCACATGAACTTTATTGCACTTAGCGGTTTTATAATCACATGAATTTATAATCGTATGAACTTTATTACATCTGGATAGACTCTTTTTGGATACCATACACTTGTACAGGAGCACTTCTTTGAACAACCCAGCAATGCAATATTGATATACTATACAATACTGGATGCTATCCACATGCACAGGAGCACTTTTTTATGCATTAGTGGGTCACTGATAATCTATACAGGATCAAAAAAGTGGGAATTGCACCTCTTTGCACAGTAGCACTTTATATCTTTCATCATCATTTTATATACACGTCTCTTATTTTTAATATGTGTAATATTTATATTTATTTTTAATATATGTGTTCATTTATTGCACTATTGTCACGTTCTACTGTTAGGAAAGACGTTTTTGTTTTTTTTTCTTCACTATTGGAGGTTTTTTATATGTTTCTTTTTACACTGGTATAGTGTATGACTTTGGAAAGCGCAGCGTATATATTTATTTAACTAAAGAACCTGCCTGCCAGCAAAACTGCTAGCTAAACTGTATGCAGTGTATATATATATATATATATATATATATATATATATATATATATATATATATACGAGACTGTCTGTATATATATTAAATACACTGCAGCTAACTGAATAACCTGCCTGCCTGCTCAATCTAAATGACACTCTCTCTCCGTCCACGCCAACAACACACTACACAGGGCCGACGTTCAGGCAGCCTTATATAGTGTGGGGCGTGGACTTAGTCCCCCTGAGCCATGATTGGCCAAAGGCACCCTGCCTGTGGCCATTTATGGCTCTCCCTTAGCTGAGGGCGCTGGGATTGAGCATGCAGGTCATGGTGCATGCTTTGGCCAATCATCATACAGCAATGCACTGCGCTCCCGCAGTGCATTATGGGCCGTTGCGCGCCGCTCGAATTTGGCGCGACTGGCCCATAATGTTCAGTTTTCGACAAACAGGTGAACAGCCAATGTTCGATTCGAACTCATGTTCAACCCGAGCAGAAAGCTCACCCCTATTCAGGACTATTAATAAAACAGCAGAATTAAACAGACAGAAGTATATCATTTCTGAGCATTATTATAAAATTATCATAAAACAGGGCCCATAAATTGGAAAGTAGGCTATTATAGCACATACTGTATATCATTAAATGCATCTTAACCACCCTGCTGTGCCTCCAGCAGAATCGCAAGCCTTATTAGTGATGAAACCATGCAGGAGAGTTATTGTTAAAGTATATGTGAACCCTCACGTTGTACAGCAACACGTTCAGTTTAAAATAGAAATGAAAGACAAACATTTGTGTATAGATATAAAAAAAAAATTATACTTAGCTTTTTTTCCCTTTTATATACATGGTCATATATCCTGTTGAACAAGGAGCTCAGGGATGAGACACAACAGTACACTGATCTTCCCAGTGAATGGCTGTGTAGGGGGAAAGGGGGGTCATTACAAGTCTAATCATTGGATGAGAGAGCTCACACTGAGTTTCAGCACAGCGTGAGAACTGACCATGCTGTGCTCTCATGCCTAGGGTGGTCAGTTTTTCTTAGGAAAGCAGAGGGACTGGAAGGAACACCAGGGATTTCAGAAAAAGGAAGCAATACAAAGAGAGCAGGAAACTTTCTCAAACAAGTACATGGTACAGCAGGCACATATCAGGAATATGAAATGTTGGGTTTACTCATTCTTTAATTTCTGCTGATAAATTTGATCTGGGTATCTATGAATCACTGATCTCTGGTCATTAAGGGGTTAATATTAGGTTACATGTGTAGGGATCTGTTGCCCTCTACTCTTTGAATTTGTAAATGCCTGTAAATATATTATGTAGGCACTTCCTGCACCTGAGTTGTTGGCTTTGAAACCCCAGAAGCAGGAAATGGTGGGAGAGTGAGAAAGTCTCAGCCATGCTTAAAGCCAGAAGAGACTATTATAAACTACTAGGGAGGGGCTAAAGTGCAAAGTAGATAGGTTAACTCTGAGTTCCAGTGCCACACCACAGTTCCTGCTAGTGAGAAGCTTCATTTCAGGCTGGTTGGACAACAGTTGGAGGATACCCCATGACCACTGATTTTGTCTTTAGGTCTCCAACACAAAGACAGACACCTCATCAGGGGCCCCTACAACAAGCTGACTTTTGGTTCCAGTGCCACACTACAGTTCCTGCTGGTGAGAATCTTCACTCTAGGCTTGGACAACAGGTGGAGGATGCCCCCATGACCTCTGATTTTGTCTTCAAGTCTCCAACACAAAAACAGACATAATGTCATCCTCAGGGGTCCCTAAAACTAGCTAACTCTGAGTTCCAGTGCCACACCACAGTTCCTGCCAGTGAGAAGCACCATACCAGGCTCGTTGGACAACAGTTGGAGGATACCCCTGTGACCACTGATCTTGTCTTCAGGTCTCCAACACAAAGACAGACACATCCTTAGGGGCCCCTGCAATTGGGTGACTTTGGGTGACTTTGGGTTCTAGTGCCATCCACAGTTTCTGCCGGTAAGAAGCTCTGTTCCAGGCTTGTTGGACAATAGGTGAAGGATGTCCCCATGACCTCTGATCTTGTCTTCAGGTCTCTCCAAGTTAAAAACAGAGGCCACGTCATCTTCAGGGGCCCCTGCAACTGACTGACTGTGGGTTCTGGTGGCACACCACAGTTCCTGTCGGTGAGAAGCTCCATTCCAGGCTGATTGGACAACAGATGGGGGATACTTCCATGACCGCTGATCTTGTCTTTAGGTCTCCAACACAAAAAAGACACTATATCATCCATAGGGGTCCGTGCAACTGACTGACTCTGGGTTTTACTGCCACACCACAGTACCTGATGGTGAGAAGCTCCGTTCCAGGGTAGTTGGACAACAGTTGGAGGATACCACCATGACCACTGATCTTGTCTTCAGGTCTCCAACACAAAGACAGGTGCCACATTATCCTTAGGGGCACCTGCAACTGAAAGTGTCTCTATTAATACCTATATATGCCTAGGTTTAAGTGCACAATTCCACCAGGCCTCCTATTGGGCCCTTTGCTGAAAATATCTGTTTGTATGTTGGATGTATGTACTGTTATTAACCTTTTCCTATGTAATGCTTGAAATATTTCTATATCGGTGTACATCTATATACTTATGGTTAATGCGATATGCTTGTTGCAGTAGTTTTTAAGCTCCCAATTAGATGCTTAGACAACTGATTAATTTTCCAGGAAGCGAGTCCCCTCTGTTCATTGAGGCCCTGACCTGGGTGTTGGCACTGCCAGTTTTATTATCCAACCCACTCTTCCACTTAGCAAAGCTTCTGGCTTTCTTAATTACCTACATGTTTAGCCCAATATCTTCTTTGAGGAGGGCCATTTCTTATAACCCCCCAAAAGAGGACCATTACTGCTGGTTAAAAGGCAGATTTACTAAAGACAAATAGACTGCACACTCTGCAAGTTCAATTGCACTAATTTCCCCCAGAGCTTAGTGTCACAGACCTAGCCGGGACAGAGGCTGTTGGAGAGGACCGTATGCAAGCCTGTTGCCTTTTGATTATGGGCCCTAGCATTTGGGGGAATGGTGCTCTCTGTGAGCTGTATGCCTGGGGACCCTGGGGTTGGTGTTACGTTGGATTCAGCTCCATGTCCCCCCAAAACACACAGACTCTGGAACCCGTTATATGCCATATTAGAATGATAAGACTGAATTATACTGTTGGGACACATACTGTGAGGAGATGCTAATTTCATCAACTCCACTCACCTGTCTGATGTCAGCTATAATGTGTTTAATGTAAATAAGTTTAGTCTAAGTTCTAAGGGTATTCAACTCATTGTCGTTTGTTCTAATTAACCCTGTGTTGATGTTTATGGTAATGTGTGTAAATTGAATGAGCTGATCACATTGTCCTCTATACAATGTAGGAGACGGGATGACTCCTATTGGAGCTCATGTTAATTAGGTTAGCTTTGAGTCATCCTGGTGTATAAATGTGTGTGATATCTCAAATAAAGAGTAGTTCTGATGTACTCCAAGACTGGTGTTGTCTAGTTCTTGGGGGTTCCTATAGCCAGATCCATTGGACTCGTGTTCCAGAACTTAGGAAGCGGTATACTGACGGAAACACTCAAGCGGCGTGTGGGACATTCCGTGACATTGGTGGCAAGCAGCGGGAAAGCTTCCTGAAGTCTGGGACATCCAAACCTCCAACTGGATCCAAGATCAGCATAGCAGACTTCAGTCACCCCAGCGGAGATATGGACCTGGCATCAGAATTCCTGGGGCTGCTGCGGATCATCCTTTCAACGTACACCAGGACTGTGTCGGAGGATGAATACCTGGAGCTCAGGCAGCTGATTCGGGTGGAGCTCTGGATTGCAGCCCTCCGTCTCGCTGGTATAAAACAGGGCAAGTGCTTTCCAACCCAAGAGCAACGGGCCAGTGACCAACGGGCATTGCGGATGGCATTCCTGGGAGAGCAGCCCCAGGAGCAATGGGTGACTGAGTTGGACAGGTTGGTCCAGCAGGAGATAGAGCTGGACAATCATTATCGGGCTCTGCAATGGCACGCAGAGGAGGGATATTTAGGGGAGACAACAGAATGCTCTCCGGAGGGATATGACTTTGGCGGCCCTGGATTGCTGTGGGAGAACCTTACAGATCTTTTTATGTTTGGCGATGAAGGGGAACCTGACCTTGAGGACCTGAAAGACTATAGAGAGTCTATGCTCGGTCTTGCAGGGGTCTCAGAGCTCAAACCTGATCTGGACCATTTGCTAAGGAAGGAACAGCATCTGGAAAGGGCATACAGGAAACTGCTAGAACAAGTTCAGCAGCATGCCAGAGAATCGGCAGTGGAAAATCCGGAGATTGCCGTCCCCAAACCTGAAGTGCTGACAACAGGGCAGAGCTCTGCTAACCTCTGCCCAGAAATGATAGCATCTTCTGGGTTCCATGGACAGGAGATGGTGAACCTCTATCCCCAGACATCAGTTGCAGAGACATGGGATTTGATAGACTTTTCTGCTGAGGAAAAACAACCTGATGAGCCTCCAGCAGAAGAGCTGCTATCAGGGCCAAAGTTCACTGTGTTCTGCCCAGCACCAACAGTGGCTTCGGCCTTCTTGAGAGAAGAGGTAGTCGGCCTTTCTCCCACAACACTGACAGGGACATGTGATTTTCTGCCAGCAGCATCTATGGAGTTAAAACAAACTTCTCCAGCTGAAGATCTGGTAACTGAACAGAGGGTCCAAGACCTCTGTCCCACACTTTTACCAATTCCAGAGACTGGGGATTTAATAGACATTTCTGTAGAGGAGGAACCACCTGGAAAACCCCCAGCAGAAGTGCTGGCAACCGGACAGAGGGTCCAAGACCTCTGCCCCACACCTGCAGCAATTGTGGAGGCTCAGGGTGAGAAGATGGCAATCACTTCCCAGCAGCAGATACAGGGGGAGAAGGGAGAGGAGGTGTGTGTTGTCCCTCCCCAACAATTGGCCAGGGTGGAGGAAGTGGGCTTTCCTCCCCAGCAAAGATCCGTGTACCTGGGAGACAGTACCATCGACATGTCATCCCAGCAGCCAGATGAGGGAATGGAAAAGGAAGCAGCCGGCTCACCTCCCCAATGGCAGCTACACAGTTTGGGAGTGGAGGAAGCCAGCCTCCTGCCCCAACAGTTAGCCGGAGCAGAGGATGCGGAGTCCCCAGCAGAAGTGCTGGCAACAGGGCAGAGTGCTACCAACCTCTGCCCAGCATCGGCAACAACTACAGAGTTCCAGGGAGGCGGGGCAGTCGCCTCCCTCTCCAACAGTTAGCCGGAACAGATGGCGTGGGGTTTCCAGCAGAAGGGCTGGCAACAGGGCCGAGGACTGCTGGACTCTGCCCTCAACTAACAGAGGATGGATTTCCTGTGAAGGTGGATGGGACTTCAGTCTCCACCTGTATACTCCAGGGATGGTGGGCAGTGGGCCCAGATCCCCAACAGCATGACAGAGAGAGCCCAGACACCCTGTCTTCTCTCCAGCGGCAGAAAGGATTCCAGGGAGAAGAGCCAGTCCAGGCCTCTCCCCAGCGGCAGATATGTTCTCTGAGAGAGGCAGAGGTTGGCTGGGTGAGTAATACTCTGTTTGGAACAATTTGTTTGGGGTACTGTGTGGGTACAGGCAGTAGAGGACTGGAACTATGGACTAACTTCGGAGTCAACCCGTCTGGGGTCTCCTCCTGTGTTAGTCTCCTGCCGAAAGGGGAGAAATGTCACAGACCTAGCCGGGACAGAGGCTGTTGGAGAGGACTGTATGCAAGCCTGTTGCCTTTTGATTATGGGCCCTAGCATTTGGGGGAATGGTGCTCTCTGTGAGCTGTATGCCTGGGGACCCTGGGGTTGGTGTTACGTTGGATTCAGCTCCATGTCCCCCCAAAACACACAGACTCTGGAACCCGTTATATGCCATATTAGAATGATAAGACTGAATTATACTGTTGGGACACATACTGTGAGGAGATGCTAATTTCATCAACTCCACTCACCTGTCTGATGTCAGCTATAATGTGTTTAATGTAAATAAGTTTAGTCTAGGTTCTAAGGGTATTCAACTCATTGTTGTTTGTTCTAATTAACCCTGTGTTGATGTTTATGGTAATGTGTGTAAATTGAATGAGCTGATCACATTGTCCTCTATACAATGTAGGAGACGGGACGACTCCTATTGGAGCTCATGTTAATTAGGTTAGCTTTGAGTCAGCCTGGTGTATAAATGTGTGTGATATCTCAAATAAAGAGTAGTTCTGATGTACTCCAAGACTGGTGTTGTCTAGTTCTTGGGGGTTCCTATAGCCAGATCCATTGGACTCGTGTTCCAGAACTTAGGAAGCGGTATACTGACGGAAACACTCAAGCAGAGTGTGGGACGTTCCGTGACACTTAGTAAATGTGGTGAAGCTCTGCTAATTTCCATCATACAATCACGTGCAAGCAAAAATGCTGTTTTTTTATTCTCCCTGCCCCTGAATGGGTATTCATTACAAAGTAAATCTCCACCACATTTGGCGGATTTTTGCTGGGAGAGGAGATTTGTACTGGAAGAAGGGGAATTATTTTAAGGGGAGAATTTTGGTTTGCAAAGGGAATTTATGCTTAGGGGTATGTGTGAAGACTAGTGCTTAAATATTTTTTGGGAGGAGGAAGAGGATTTTTGCTGACGCATAATGTTCATACATTTTGGTATGAGGGGAGGGGGGGTTGGCTACTTTGCTCCTGGGTGCTAGGTGACCTTGTCCTGGTACTGAATCCACCCCAGGTGTTAGAGTGAGGTTGGCTATTGGCCTTGTTGTGCGGGTCAAGAGCAGTGGTCATGGGGTATCCTGCACCTGTTGTCCCACCAGCCTGGAACGGACCTTCTCACTGGCAGGAACTGTGGTGTGGCAGTGGAACCCAGAGTCATCCAGTTGATGACTGGATGATGTGGCACCTGTCTTTGTGTTGGAGACCCGAAGACAAGGTCAGTGGTTATGGGGGATCCTCTAACTGTTGTCCAACCAGCCTGGACACTTATACACTTTTTTTTACATTTTTTGTTATTATTGCACAGGATTTATATAGTGGAAACAGCTTCAGCAGTGCTTTACAATATAAAGAGACAGTGCAGTTACAATACAAAAGGGTTAGGAGGGCCCTGCTGATGAGAACTTACAATCTAAGAGAGATTTGTGTTTTACATCGAAAACCACCACATTGAGCTTCCAGCATCAAAAATGACGGCAGCTCATTTTCCCAGAATCCCCCCCCCCATCCCTCAGAATGAGTGCCTCGTCCTCTTGAACTCCAGGACAGTCTGCACCTCTTGTAATGGCGGGTTCTGTATGGTTGACGCTCAGCGATAAATGGCTGTAAGTTATGAAGGTCCTTCTTCCCGACAAGGAGACGGGGAAGGTTCTCCCTCCCGAATATTGTACATCACCAGCACGACAAAGAAGCTCTAATGACTTCTGCCAGGGTCTTAATAAGCTGTAAGTTCATTTTTATTAATGGTGACCTTTGCAGCAAGCGATTAATTACGGAGGGAGTGCATGGATCCAGACTGGCCCATAAAACATACACCAGGAGGATCGTATAGACGTGATTAGTATGCACAGCACCCAGGAAGTCATTCCTGTTTATTCAGGAGTCTGTATTACCCGGACAAAGCCAGGCTGGATCACAGGACCGGTCTTCTCTAGTAATGCAGCCAGTCTCTGAAAGGGGTAATGGAGGAATAATAAAGGGAACCTGTCATGAAAAAAAAAATCCAACATTGCCACACATAAACCCTTTGTAATTTTATGTCTGTTAATTTCTACATCTGGTGTAAACCAGTCACATCGGTCTCTGCACCAGAGAAGCTTACACTCTAATGTCCTACAACATTCACCCACTATTATTACAAATATACATTTGTATAGTTCTGACATATTCCACAGTGCTGTACAGGGAACACTAAGCCAGCCAAATCTATTTCTGCACCAGAGGAGCTTAGAACACCATTGGGATGAATTAGTGTGGAGACTGCGAGCCAGGCTTTCTCGTCCACATCAGTGCCTGACCTCACAAATGCGCCTCTGGAAGAATGGTCAAACATTTCTATAGACACACTCCTAAACCTTGTGGACAGCCTTCCCAGAAGAGTTGAAGCTGGTATAGCTGCAAAGGGTGGGCCAACTCAATATTGAACCCTACGGACTAAGACTGGTGTAGCACCCTCTACCTTAGGTAGGTAGGTGCTAGGTGTAGGTTTTGTGTAAGCTGCCAGTGCAGGTAAATTTAAGCAGGCCTATGCTGTGAGCTAGGCCTGTTTGTTTTGATCTGGGGGCAAGAGAGGGGTTTAGTGTAGCAATAGGTGACTGACATGTGCCTCAGCTCTTGGGTGCCTTCTCTGTTTCCAGGGAGAAGGTTCTGGAAAAGGAGCAGGGCAGAGAGCTGGAGTGACATGGGGTGCATGTGGGAACCCTGACCAATCCCCAACTAGGATTGGTAGGGGGCAGGCATCCTACATATACCCATGGTCAGCCTGCTGGGGGAGGAGTTGTTGGCTGGGTGATCTGGATGATGGAGTGTTAGACTGTTGTGTCTGAGGGAACCCCCTTTCTAGGGGGGGTGTATCTCAGACGGGGATCTCGGGAGCTGGGAGGAAGCCTCTTCTTACATGGTCATGGAGAGGTGTCCTGGAACAGGAGCTGGAAGGACAGTTGGTCAGCACATCCGGAGTAAAGTCATTCAGGAGGGATCCAGGCCAGGTGTCGGTGAGTGGAAAGCACAGTGGAAAGCTCCAGAAGAGACATGCCAGGGGAGCTGGATGTAGAGCCAGAGGGAGAGACTGTGGGGGTTTTGTGTCAAGTCGCTGCTGCCAGGAGGGCGGGCAGGATTTGCAACTTTGACATGCTGGGATCAGTAGTCCATCAAGTACATTTATTCTTCTCAATCAAATCAGTTGCTACCAAAAAGGGGTACTGCAGACCCTGGCCTGCAAAGTGCTATCAAGTAAAGACACTGGGACTTATTCAGAGTGAGACCTAGTCACGTGCTGTCATGGTGTGATAGGAGACTAAAGTTGGACAGAGAAGTAAGTGCTCCTAAGTAGTGTGCTGGAGGAAGTGTGCTGAGGAAAGGACTGTCAAGTTTACAGTCAGCCATATTTTTTTCTACTAAGAAGTATATGCGCAGTTACTTTTACTCTGCTGAGAATTGTGACACAGCTACTTTTATTCTGCCAAGTAATATTCATCCTATGGGCATCCCATGTCCTTTTTCCCCAACCAAGTTCCATCCCCTAATAAAAACAACACAAACAAGCAAGAGACTGTTCGTTGTCTGAGAAGTGTGTCTAATGGATGTCTGGGAGCAGGGTGAAATGTGTGGATGCTGTAACACGTAGTAACCCCACGGGGTCAGCGATACACTGGGATTCCATTAAAGTTAAGGTGCATGTAAAGGCAGGTGCCCCAATACTTTTGGTAATATAGTGTATATGTGGAGGTAGAGCAATGGATGGTGTCAGTAGGGCAGAGATTGGTGTTAGTATTTAAAGGCAAAGTCCAGCCTGGGCTCGTTTGGCTGGGCTTCTCTTATGGGTCACAAGAGTGCAATTCGTTTTGCGGCTGAAGTCCGCTCTCTGCTGACGTCACAGGAATCAGTCCAGGCACTGCGTCATCTCGACAATAAAGTTTGGATTCGCCAGGTGCCTAGATTGATACCTGTCTCAGCCTCTCAGGGAGCCGCTGAGAGCCTGAGACGGCCAAAGAACCGGAGAGCTGCTGAGTTACACTCAGCAGCTCTCTGCTCGGGTAGCTGAGAGAACCGAGCCATTGATGATGTTCGATCGCTCAGTTCGCAGTGCAAAGGCACGGGGGACAGGTGCAGCATCCACCTAGGTAAGTATAATTCTTGAAAAAAAAAAAAAAATCATACTTCTCTTTTATTTATTTTTTTATTTTTACAATATTTTTTTACAATAGTTTTTTTTTTTACATTTATTTTTTGCGGAGCCCCATTGGGGGGCTTTGGTAAAAAAATCAGGTGTCTAAACAGACCCCTAATGTCTCACTTTTGAGGGACTGAGGACAGAGAATCCCCAGTCCCTTTATCTGCAGCCAAGCAGCAGGGGAAATCTGTGCTGCACAAGGTGAATAGGGTGTGCCCAGGCACATCTGGCATACCCTGTGCACATGCCTATGTCCATAGTGCTGTACAGAGAACACCGAGCCAGCCACATTAGTCTCTGCACTGAAGGAGCTTACATTCCACAACAGTCACACACTATCCTGTATTTATATAGCTCTGACATGTTCCATAGTGTTCTACAGAAAACACTGAGCCAGTCACATCAGTCTCTGGACCAGAGGAGCTTGCACTCTAATGCCCCCCTCCAAATGTATGATTCTCTGCCAGTCACACAATTCCACATGTAATTACAGAACTCTGAAATTTGCTTTGGCTGGTTTTCAAACCAATTTGAATTTGCTCATCACATTATTTCCTCTACGTATGCTATGAAGACTACAGATGTACTCCAGTTATAAATAATATAATTTATGATTTTTTATTTAACCTGATCTTTGATAGTAAGAGGAAAAATTGGATGGCCCATTCTCAGAATGGATGGTGACCTAGAAAGTTGGACGTCTCCGTTACAACAAACTTCACACCCAACCTTCAAAGCCTCGGACTGAAGTTCTGCCTGAGGAATTAATTATTAGCTATTTCCATCCGAAAAGATCATTGTCCCACTTATTACAGCCCTCGTCTTTTATCTTAGTGGTGCCACCAATTGGGGGGGTGAATAGACGAGCCGCACTCTCACAGATATTGAGAACACTCCAAAAACTTGGCAGCAAAGGCCGCATAAATTTTCACGCCGTAGACCTCAGAAAATATGACCTACCGTACATAAGAACCACAATTCCGACACAATATTCATCCATTCTTCCAATAATCCACTGCGTAATTCTTGTATACCTCGCCGCGTCCTGTCAACAAGTCGCTGCAAATTCTCTCCCTCATTTTTATCAACTCTCCAGTTAATTAAAAAGCTGCGGATTATTTATATCTGCTACATTAAACAAGGTCATCACCAGGAAATGAAGTTCCTTTATTACAGCCAAAATCCCAGCACATTTGGAAGCAGTACAAGGCATCATTTTTAATTTCTTTAGTAAGTCTATTAATCTATTGAACATACCTTGAAGTGCAGAGCAGATGTTTAATCTAACGGTATGAGGTGGACTTTTCAGAAGCTCTGTTCCCTATGAAAGGCTGATATTAAAAATAACGTAATAAATGAATAAAGAAAATTACAGCAAATTTTGTAATAAATCAAACAGCAAAGCATTGTCATGTTCAGCATAACTACTTGCCAACTGCCCTATAGCACATTTACTGCTACAGGATGGCCGTGCTGCGCAGGATCACATACATACAGTATCTCTCAAAAATGAGACCAAGATAAACTTATTTGGTTCAGATGGTGACAAGCGTGTGTGGCGGCAACCAGGTGAGGAGTACAAAGACAAATGTGTCTTGTCTACAGTCAAGCATGGTGGTGGGAGTGTCATGGTCTGGGGGCTGCATGAGTGCTGCCGGCACTGGGGAGCTACAGATCATTGAGGGAACCATGAATGCCAACATGTACTGTGACATACTGAAGCAGATCATGATCCCCTCCCTCCGGACACTGGGCCGCAGGGCAGTATTCCAACATAATATCGACCCCAAACACACCTCCAAGACGACCACTGCCTTGCTAAAGAAGCTGAGGGTAAAAGGTGATGGACTGGCCAAGCATGTCTCCAGACCTAAACCCTATTGAGCATCTTTGGGGCATCCTCAAATGGGAAGGTGGAGGAGCGCAAGGTCTCTAACATCCACCAGCTCCGTGATGTCGTCATGGAGGAGTGGAAGAGGACTCCAGTGGCAACCTGTGAAGCTCTGGTGAACTCCATGCCCAAGAGGGTTAAAGAATGGTGGCCACACAAAATATTGACACTTTGGGCCCAATTTGGACATTTTCACAGCTGAGACCTTGTAACAATAGCGGGTCACATGACACCGGGGAGGGACAATGGCTAATTTGGCCATTTTCACTTAGGGGTGTACTCAATAAACCGGCGGTTTAGACATTAATGGCTGTGTGTTGAGTTATTTTGAGGGGACAGCAAATTTACACTGTTATACAAGCTGTACACTCACTACTTTACATTGTAACAAAGTGTCATTTCTTCAGTGTTGTCACATGAAAAGAATAAAATATTTACAAAAATGTGAGGGGTGTACTCACTTTTTTGAGATACTGTACATGATCCTGCACTTCCGGGTATCAGGCACGATTGCGGGCCGCTGCCAGCTCGCTCACATTATGAATTTACACAGCGGGAGCTTATCAGCGGTTCCCACAGACCCGATGTCCGCCAGCGCCCACTGATCGTTCTGTACACAGGCAGAACAGCAGCTTGCTTATGTAAACCATTCAGATTGCCGTTCTGTCAGTACAGAAGGCATGGATCCTGTGTTCCTGTAAAGCAGAAACACCGATCCATCCCTTCCACTAGTAAAAGCACCTCCCCTCACTGCACTGAAACACCAGCTAGGATCAGTGATGGCGAACCTTGGCACCCCAGATGATGTTTTGGAACTACATTTCCCATGATGCTCATGCACTCTGCAGTGTAGTTGAGTATCATTGGAAATGTAGTTTGAAAACAGCTAGGGTGCCAAGGTTGGCCATCACTAAGCTAGGCACACAGTTAACCCTTTTATCACCTCAATGTCAACCCCTTCTCAGCCAGTGTCATTAGTACAGTAACAGTGCATATTTTTAGCACCGGTGGTTGTATGTACTATAGCGGCCATATATGATAACATATCAGTGGCTGTATAAGCTATGTGTGCACTGAGAATAAATGCACAAACCATTGTGAGCGTATTCTATTTGAAATTGGTTTTATTACCCAGTTGCTGACCGCCCTATATGAGTGTAGCCATGCCCCCTTAGGAGTTGCTGAATGTAGTGGTGCATCTGTCACGAAGTCCAGCCCAGCATCCATTTCTCAGGGACTCAGAGACATAGAACAGTCCATAAGCTTTGTTTGTTTGTTTTTTTTAATTGAGGGGATTGAACTTGGATGGGAAATGGGAAATTATGGGATGCCCAGAAAGATTCAGTGCAACTTGCTTGGGACTTCTATATACACTCCAGTCTTCTCTCCAGGACAACTCTTGCTTAAGACCTTTTTCCTTTCATTCCTCCAGAACTTCCCTTGCTGCAGACTGTTACTCCTCCAGACTAACTAGCACCGCATGGTTAGGCCCGACATTAACTCAGCCAGGCCTCAGTGGGTTGCCTTTTGCGGGCAGGGCCCCTATGGTGCGGAATAGTTCAGGTGCTAACTGTCCTCTGCTCAGCTACTAATCCCAGATAGCTCTCTTCAGGTCCTGCCAGCCAGCCCGGCTGGAAAGACCTCTTTCCACTGCCCTTCCTTCCAGTCTACTCTTCTGGTTCTGCGGCCATCTCAAACTGCAATCTCCCAATTCTCTCAGGCATGCCTCCCCAGTCCTCTTGGCTGTGCTCCATCCACCAGCCCTCCCAGATGCGACCAGTTGTCGCATTTGAAGTATTCTCTCCCGCTGTCCTCTCCTTGCTCTCTCATGTGCCTCTCTTCCAGGATCTCTTCTCTCCTCCTGGATGCACCCGAGCCCCAGGCCAAGGTCACCCCTCCAGACTGGAGAGCTCCCTGTGGGCCCCAACAGCCTCCACACTCTCACTCCAGCTCTTGCACCCGACAACTCCTCCCCAGCTAGGCTGACCCTGGGTATTTAAGGAAGCCTGCCCCCTGCCAATCCAGGTTGGGAATTGGTCAAGGCTCCTAAAAATACCCCAGGCAGCTCCACCTCTCCTCTCCTCCTCTCCTTCTAGCACCTTCTAGAAAGAAGAGGGAGGGGACAATGATGTTACCTGTGAGTCACCCAGCCCTGCCCTGAGCCACTCCCAGCCCAGAATAAAAACAAACAGGTCTTGCCACCAGCTAGGCCTGCCTAAATTTTCCTACTATGCTAAAGTACCTTCATTCTAGCACCTACCTAACTAGAGGGTGCTACACTAGTTTTACTGCTACAGGGTGGCTAATCCTGCACTGCTGGGTAGAGGATGCAGGTGCGCGCCACCGCCGGTTCGCGCCCACTGTCATTCTACACAGCGGGAGCCGATCAGCGGGACTTGATGATCATTCTGTACACAGGCAGAACTGCAGTTTGTCTATGTAAACAAGGCAGATTGACATTCTGTCATTAAGGAAAGCATAGATCCTGTGTTTCTGCAAAGCAGGGACAAGGATCCATGCATTCCCCTAGTAAAATCATCTCCCACACTACACTAAAACACTGGCTAGGTACAGAGTTAACCCATCGCCCCTGATGTTAACCCCTTCCCTGCCAGTGTCATTAGTACAGGGACAGTGCATATTTTTAGCACTGATCATTGTATTAGTGTCACTGATTCCCAAAAAGTGTTAAAAGTGTCAGTTTTGTCCAATTTGTCCACCGCAGTATTGCAGTCCCACTATAAGTAACTGATCGCCGCCATTACTAGTAAAAAAATAAAAATAAATAAAAATTCCATAAATATATCCCATAGTGTGTAGACAATTTAATTTTTGCGCAAACCAATCAATATACACTTATTGGGATGTTTTTTACCAAAAATATGTAGTAGGATACATATTGGCCTAAACTAATGAATAAATTAGATTTTTTACAATTTTTTATTGGATATGTTTTTTTTCAAAATTGACGTGTTTTTTTTGTTTATAGTGCAAAAAATAAAAAGAGGTGATCAAATGCCACCAAAAGAAAGTTCTATTTGTGGGGGGAAAAAAGGACAATCATTTTATTTGGCTAAAGCGTCGCACAACTGCGCAATTGTCAGTTAAAGTAACGCAGTACCGTATTGCAAACAATGTCCTGGTCATGACCATAGGTAAATCTTACAGAGGTCAAGTGGATAATATTTAAACCCGTTTCAGACGTAGGTGGGTTTTCTCACCCATTGCCCTTATTGTCTCCTATGGTGAATTATCCACCTGGTGTTCCCAGCTCCTCCCACTTTTTTAGTGGCCACGACAGTGTAAAAATGGATAATGAATGTAAAACCCTTTAAATACCGAATTTATCAGCGTATAACACACACTTTTTTTCCACTGAAAATAGGGGACAAATCATGGGTGCGTGTTATACGCCGATAGTGTACCTCGGAGGGAAAGGAGGGGGAAGAGCGTCGCCGGATTTCACCAAGCTGTCATCTCCTGTTTACTCGGCTCTAACTCGGCTCTCACGTCACACACACAGTCCCGCCCCCGCCACCGGCATTGGACCAGTGTTCTGTCTATCACAGGAGCTGGTCCAATGGCGATGGCGGAGGCAGGACTGTGTATGTGACTGCCAACTGAGATGACAGCTCGGTGATTTCCTGCACTGCATTGATGAGAGATGGTGAGGCTGCAGATGGGCATTAATCAGGCAGCTGCATTGATGGGAGATGGGCTGCAGATGGGCGAAGATCAGGCTGCATTGAAGTTGCAGATGGGTACAGATCAGGCTGCATTGATGGGCACTGACCATTATTTCAAAGTGGTTTATTTAAAAAAAAAGTTTTTTCCCTGAAACTTCCCTCTTAAATTGAAGCTGCGTGTTATACGCCTGTGCGTGTTATACGCTGATAAATACAGTACATAGGTGGTGCTCACTCCTGCAGAAACCAGCAGTTTAAGGTCCCTGAGGTCTTTTCCCGTAGTTGCACCTGCAGCCAGGCAAACAGTTGCAGTCACTCCTTTGGCTTAACTAACAGTCTAGGGTTTTACTTTTCTGATGCTTTATTGCAGAACTTGAACTTAAATAGGAGGAGGGTAACTGTACTCCAGTAACTTTAGCAGCGACTTGAGGACAATAACCGTTCTCCTATTGTTCTGAGCAGAGTCCTTGCACAAGGAATTAGTGGACTGAGCCATACTAGGACACCAGACGCAATGGGGTTGATTTACTAAAGGCAAATAGGCTGTGCACTTTGCAGGTCCAGTTGCTCCAAAGCTTAGAAAATGAGCAGAAGCTCTGCTGACATTTTCATTTTCCTTGCATGTGATTGGGTATTCTTTGCAAAGTGAAGATTCATCTCATTTACTAAGCTCTGGAGCGACTGCACTTTGCATAGTGCACATCTATTTGCACATCTCTAGGCATCCATTTGCCTTTGGTAAATCAACCCCTATGTCCCCTTGAGCAATGCTGAGTTTAGCACCCGAGGGAAAGCAGCTGCACATAGTCTTAAGGATCTCTCACTCCAGTCTGTCCTCATTAATGTCCTTGGATATTTGGACGCCTCCTTTCAATATCTTTGTGTAGCACCCTCTAGTGTGCTAGGTGTGAGAGAAAGGTTTTTGTCAACCAGGCCTGCTTGTTTTTGTTTCTGGGTTGGCAGAAATCCAGGGAAAGCTGAATGATTCACAGGCAGCATCTCGGAAACCCCCCACTTATTTCCAGAACCTGCTGGTACCTTCTGGAAAGATAGGAGGAGAGGTGAGAAGGAACTGTCTGGAGTATTCTGAAGGCTCTGACCAATCCCCAACTTGGATTGGCAGGGGGCAGGCCTCCTCAAATACTCAGGGTCAGCCCAGCTGAGGAGGAGTTTGTTTTGGTGGAAGCTGGAGATGGAGTGTTAGGCTGTCGTTGGCCTTTTAGGAAGCTCCCCAGTTTTGGGGAGGGAGGGTGACCTTGGGCCTGGGCTCAGGTGCGGACAGGACCCTCTCAAGACACACGGAGGTGTCCTGGACAGGAGGCATGGGGGCAAGGAGAACACTGCCAGGCAAGTCTCCAGCAGGAGCAACCAGGTGCAGCCAAGAGGGCTGGTGAGTGACACACAGTCAGGAGGACTGGAAGGCATGCCTGAGAGGACTGGGTGCAAGCAGTCTGGGATGGGTGCAGAGCCAGTGGAGAGGTCTGTGGTGGCACGGGCAGTGGAAAGAGGTAGCTGTAGCCAGGAGGGCTGGCAGGGCCTGAAGAGGTAGTACTGGGATCAGTAGCCACGTTGGAAACTAGCACTAAGACTATCATTTTTGCTACTCCAAAGGGGCCAGCGGAACCTGCCTGCAAAGGGCATTTTTTGCTTTGGGCCTGGCTGTGTCAGTGTCAAGCCTGCAATTCAGTGCTAGCTGGTCCTGGGAGTGATAGTCTTCAAGCAAGTTTGTGCTGGAGGAAGAGAGGAATGTATATATACCGGAGGTGTATATAGTTCTCAGTCCCTATATTGCTTTTACAATCAACTGGGCGTCCCATATCTACCCTATCCCCATCCAACTTACAATCCCCTCAATAAAACACAAAAACAAAGTACAAGGACGGCTTCTTGACTACTGAGTGTCTGAAGATTTGTGTGCTTGGCTGTGCAGGGTGAGAGGCGGACCACAACTACCAGAAGCCCCTATGGGGGTACTGCTACATTTGTGGTACCCTTGAAGCAGACAGGACCCCTAAACCCTAATGTAATGTGGGACTAGTATACGGGCGGTGAACTATTTTCTTGTTTTGTTTGTACCTGAATGGTGGACTGTTTATGTTACCAACGTTGAAGGACAGCTGTTTATTTTACAGAGTTTTAAAGTGCAATAAAGTCTGTTCACTTTTACAAGGGGCTGGCTGAGGGTCTCGGGCTCTCCAGGTTATCTATATATACGGAACTGTGCAAAAGTTTTAGGCAGGTGTAAAAAAAAATGTTGTAAATTAGGATTGCTTTCATAAATAGAAGTGTTAACAGTATATTTGTATCAATTACCAAAATGGCAAGCAAATGAACAGAAAAGAAATCCAAATCAAGTCAATATTTGGTGTGACCACCCTTTGCCTTCAAACCAACATCAATTCTTCTAGGTACACTTGCCCACGGTTTTTCAAGGAACTCGACAGGTAGGTTATTTCAAACATCTTGGAGAACAAACCAGAGATCTTTTCTGGCTGCCTCACACCTTTCATGTCATCCCAGACAGACTCCATGATGGTGAGATCAGGGCTCTGTGGGGCCAAACCATCACTTCCAGGACTCCATGATGTTGAGATCAGGGCTCTTTGGAGCCAAACCATCACTTCCAGGACTCCTTGTTCTCCTTTACGCTGAAGATAGTTGCTAATGAGATTGTCTGTATGTTTGGGGTCATTATCCTGCTGCAGGATAAATTTTGGGCCAATCACACGTCTTCCTGATGGTATGGCATGATGGAGAAGTATCTGCCTGTATTTCTTAGCATTGAGGACACCATTGATCCTGACCAAACCTCCAACTCCATTTGCTGAAATGTATCCCCAGACTTGCAAGGATCCTCCACCATGCTTCACAGTTGCCTGCAGACACTTATTATTGTACCGCTCCCTAGGCTTTCCTGCTACAGCCACATATTTCACATTTGACTCATCAGACCGGAGCACCTACTGCCACTTTTCTGCACCCCAGTTCCTAGGTTTTCCTGCATAGTTGAGTAGCTTAGCTTTGTTTCCATGTCCTATGCACAAAAAAACAGGAAATGGGGTGCAAGTGCGTGATGTCGTTGTAACTTTGACACAATTACTAAATAAAGATGGAAGCATTGGAATTGCGAGGAATGAGGTTCTCTGTGACTTTTCCCCTTTGCCTCAAAAACCTGCACCACGCACGTGGTAATGGCGCCCGCACAGCGCGCTCCGAACCGTCCGCAGTGGCCATTTGATGTCATCTAATCGGATGTGTCTGTTCATTTTACAAGAAGTCATTAGTCAGAGGACACGGTGATGGCTCCCCGGCTCCAGCCTTATCTAATATGTGGATCTGACGGAGTGTCATATCTCCGCTGTAGCTGTCTCCTCTGCGGTATTATTATGAAGAGTCTTCCTGGAAATTATCCGTCACATCGACATGAAGGGGAGATAGATCGGCTGTCACATTCCTTCTTTATTTCATTGTGCGGACAGACGCTCGTTACCGCGCTCCCTTTGTCCGTCTGTCAGACAGCGACTCGAAAAATATTAAAAGAGGGCGAATGGAGATACAGCTGAACTCCTCGGTGACCCCACACAAGACATAAACCAGAGCTACGTGTCATCTCCTCCGTATCATGGGCCGGATAAATTCAAGACACTTTTTGAGGCTTTGTGTGGTCGCTGGCAGGTGAGATGACGAAGCGGCATCTTACATCGCTCCTGGATCTCAACATTCTACCGATGATCAAAAACTGAAATCTGCTACATTGAAATCTAATGAAATCTGCTACATTGCTTAGAGCAGGGGTCTCCAATCTACAGCCTGTGGGCCGGATCCAGACCGCTACAAGATTTTATATGGCCTGCAGATAGGGTCAGTGGTATACACTCAATGTGCACAGACTGAGGAGTCAGGTCATCAGGATGCCTATGATCTCTGCTTCAACCTGATGGAAATGGGTACTCTGATGAAGACCTAGATATAAGGAGGACCCTGATGGGGGCCTTGATATAAGGAGGACCCTGATGAAGACCTTGATATAAGGGGTACCCTGATGAAGACCTTCATATAAGGACTACCCTGATGGGGGCCTTGATATAAGGAGGACCCTGATGAGGACCTTGATATTAGGGGGTCATTGATGGGGACCCTGATGCAAGGGCGCATTCTGAAGGGGACCCTGAGGTAAGGGAGGCTCTGATGAGGCTCCTGGTGTAAGGGGGGTACTCTGATGAGGGCTTTGATATTGAAGACACTGATGGGGGCCCTGATATATGAAGGGATTTGATGAGGACCCTGATGTAAGGAAGGATTCTGATGGGGACTCTGATCTAATGGGGCTCTGCTGGGGACAGTGATGTAAGGGGGGACTCTAATAGGGACCCTGGTGTATAGGTTGCTCTGATTGGAATGCAAGTAGAACTCTGATGAGGACCTTGATTGGTTTCTTGATGTAAGGGGGAACTCTGATGGGGACTCTCATGTAAGGGCAGACTCTGATGGGGACCCTGATGTAAGGGAGGCTCTGATGAGGATCCCGATGTAAGGGGGGACTCTGATGAGGGCTTTGATATAGTGAAGACACTGATGGGGGCCCTGATATAAGAAGGACTTTGATGAGGACCCAGATGTAAGGAAGGATTCTGATGGGGACTCTGATCTAATGGGGCCCTGATGAGGACCCTGATGTAAGGTGGGACTCTAATAGGGACCCTGGTGTATGGGTTGCTCTGATTGGAATGCAAGTAGAACTCTGATGAGGACCTTGATTGGTTTCTTGATGTAAGGGGGAACTCTGATGGGGACTCTCATGTAAGGGCAGACACTGATAGGGACCCTGATATAAGGGGAAACTTTGATGTAAGGGGGACGTTGATGAGGGTCTTGATATAAAGGGGACACTGATGGGAACCCTAATGTAAAAGGGGAATTCTGATGGGGACCCCGATGTAAGAGAGAGAGAGTTTTCTGATGGGAACCCTGATGTTAGGGGAATCCTGATTGGGACCCTACTGTAAGGGGGACTTTGATGAGGGTCTTGGTATAAGGGGGACACTGATGGGAACCCTAATGTAAAAGGGGGATTCTGATGGAGACCCTGAAGTAAGGAGGACTCTGATAAGAACCCTGATGTAAGGGTAGACTCTGATTTAAGGAGGATTCTGATAAGGGTTATGATATAAGGGGGACACTGAAAGGGACCCTGATGTAAGGGGGCTCTGAGGGGTACCATAATATAAAAGGGGCACTGATGGGGAGTCTGATGTAAGGGGGGACACTGATGGGGACCCTGATGTAAGGGGGGATTCTGATGAGGACCCTGATGTAAGGGTAGACTCTGATTTAAGGAGGATTCTGATAAGGGTCTTGATTTAAGGGGGACACTGAAAGGGACCCTGATGTAAGGGGGCTCTGAGTGGGACTTTGAGATAAAAGGGGGTACTGATGGGGAGTCTGATGTAAGGGGGGACACTGATGGGGAGTCTGATGTAAGGGGAGTTCTGATGTGGATGCTGATATAAGCGGAGACCCTGATGGGGATCCTGGATGAAAGGGGGGACTCTGATGGGGACCCTGATGTAAAGGGGGACTAGTTTATTTTTAAAACTGATTTTTTTTCTAGCTAACAAATATATTTAAAATATACTACATGGCCCTCTACGTGGAGACCTCTACCTTACAGGAAAGTGGTAGGGAGAAACAATTTGATTTTGCCTAATTATTACAAAACGAATTTACTTGCCGTTTAAGTGGATGAAAAACTATGCAGCTTCCTTATAAATACTACACTATGTAAGGGAATTTTTATTCAGTCCACCCACAAATTTGCCTTTTTTGTAAAAAAAATTATTAAAAAATTACTAATTACATCCCCACAGCAAAGAATAAAACATGATTGCTTTGTGTCAGTTTTTGTTTTTTGTTTTCCCTAAAGCTTTCTAAATGTATTTTCAAGTCCCATTTGAGCGGCAGGAGCTCGTAGCACGGTTCTGTGTGGAATCGGATTTTCTTCCTTCATTACATTCCCTCCCTAATTTCTTTTAATCTTATAATTACTTTCCAAACTTCGGAATGGGCGGCCTTCAATTAGGGCTTCTGTTCAATGTGTGCGAATTAATGGAGACCTGGCTGGCGTTCCAAATAGACATTCATCGTGATTAATTAGAGCGCGTTTCCTGGGGGAGGGGGGGGGGGGGGGTTGAAATCAGGTTTTGATGCCGCATAGTATTTGTTTCATTGGCAACTACAGGTGCCCTGCTCTGATACAGTGTGCCGGTCTGCGCCGATAGCTAAGGCTACCGATAGAAAATGCTGAGTTTAGGAAAATGGAATCCGAAAGAGGATTAATTGCTGTGAGAACTGATAAAGGGTTTTCTATAATATTCACATTTGAAAATCAGATACATGCTAAGATACTCTATGAATAAGTGCTAGATGGTGAGAAATGCGTAAGGGTCTTTTGCATTTTTGATGTTGCTCCTCAAGAGTTCAATTTAATAGTTTTATGTGCAGCATAGATGGTTGTCCCATTACTGACCTGAACCACTGTATAAATGCATTAACGTTGGCAAGCCAGCCGTGTGCCCAGACTTGCAGTGGTATGGATTTTATGGGGGGGCCCCATGCCATTTTTAAAATCATTTTGGCGTCTCATTCCCCTTGAAGTCAATACCTTAGGTCTGGTATGGATTTTGGTGAGGACCCTGTGCCATTCTTTTTAAATTTTGGCGTAGGGTTCCCCTCAAAATCCATACCAGACTTGAAGGGCCTGGTGTGGATTGGGGAGGGAGCCCCACGCTGTTATTTGGAAAAAAATGTAACTGCCACCTGTTTTGTTTACATTCTGCTGTGAACGGGGAATCCCGCTAAGCAAGGGCGGCCCGTCCATTAAGGGTGCACGGGCACCGCCCCCCCGTCTATCGCCGCCTCCCCTATCCATGCGTCCTGCCCCTTTCAGTACACCGGATTCCAATGCGGGGGGCTGTTTTTCTGAAGCACCAATTAGAGCCAGAGGCTCTAATAGGTTTCAATATAGGGTGGGCTTGGGTCACAGAGAGTGTGCGCTCCGATCCCACCCAGGTGTGTCAAAACAGCAAATGAATATTCACTGTTGTAACACTGATCCTCCTCCCGGCCAATCAGGAAGCAGGTTTTGACACCGGTCACCCGACTGCCTGAAAGGACAGGCAATCCTATTGGACGCCCAGGAGGAGGAGGGGCTGGAAGCCGCCATGGAGGGAAGGACTCGGAACCGAGTTGCTGCACCACGCTGCCTGCCAGCCGCCATGATGAGGTAAGTGCCGGACTGACTGGCAAACAGTGGGGGGTGGGTGCCGCTCGGGGAGGGGGGGTGGTTGTTTACCGCCCCCCCCAAAAAAAAATACACCAGCCGCCACTGCCACTGACAGCAGATGAGCCATGGTTGTTAGGGATGCGGTGGCTGCCCTCTCCCTAACCACAAGCTATCATTCACAACAAATTCAGATCTGTCCAAAAATAAAATATCGAATTAGGAAAGCTTTTTGAGTCCACCTGGTATAATGAATATATGAAACAAATCCCAACATCCCAACAACATTTTTTGGTTTGCACATAGCTTATGAAGAAGCAGTTAGGCTAAGATAAAGCAGTTAGCCCAAGAAAAGTAGTTAGTCCATGATATCAAATTATTATAGGCTATTCCTCCCAGGGGTCTCAAACTGGCAGCCCTCCAGCTGTTGCGAAACTACAAGTCCCATCATGCCTCTGCCTGTGGGAGTCCTGCTTGTAACTGTCAGCCTTGCAATGCCTCATGGGACATGTATCATGTCTGCAGTCTCTAAACATCTTCTGTACCCAGGGTCGGGACAAGCGTTGGGCAGGAGGGGAAGCTGTCCTGAGCGCAATGGTTTATCGGGGGGGGGGAGCGCCTTACTTCTATTTCAAGACTGACTGACTGCTGGGTGTGTTGGATCCCCTAAGCTTGAATATCATGAGCAAGGGAGGAGAGGCTCAGTTTGGAACCTTTGCCCTGGGCGCTGGAGGACCTTGTCCTGGCAATGTCTGTACCATGTCCATCATCTCTGACCATTCACTATATTATATCCACAGTGTCTGACCATCTTTTATACCATGTCCACCATCCCTGACTATCCTCTGTAAGATATGCATAGTCTCTAAGTGTCTCTTGTACCCTGTCCACCATCTCTGACCATCCACTGTATCGTAACCACAGTCTCTGTAGGACCTGGTTTACCTGCTGGTGGCACTGTGCTTCCCAGAGTGGGAGGTTACAGTACGAGTGTCCACCAGCGGGTGTCTCCCAGCAGCCAGCAGTCTCCAGTAAGTAGTCTCCACCAGATGAAGTAGATGTCACAGTATAAGGAGGAAACACATACACAATATTAGTGTAATGTTCAGCGCTAAACCATCTGATGAAAAAGACTAAAGTGTAAAGTTTTAATGAAAAAGAATGCATCTGCATTCTGATAAATGAAGGTGCAACCATGTGAATGGTGAGTGGATTGAAAGTTCTGGGGGACGAAACCCTAAAAATTAGTCTCTTAAAAAGTCTCTAAAGGGAGCGAGGCTGCTTCAGGCACGGGCTGGGGAACCCGATCACTGAGAACAAAAGAAAAGCAAAAGGAGGAGAGAGAAGCGCCAAGCCAATCCTTTAAACAGCTTAGAAATCTGTTCAGTATATAAGTGTAAGACAACACTAAAAACTTGCGTGAAAAATGTTGGAGCACTTGCAGAGTGCTAGAGCGGGTAGGAGCTTCCACGTGCAGTGTCACAGGAGCACACGAGGACCGCCTGAAAGTCTCTATTGAGGGATCCACGAGCGCCGTGTGTTAGCTGCAGCTGGAGCCTCCATAAGCCTCATGAAGACATCGGCTGTGTGTCTCTGGGTGGGAGTGGTCCAGGGCTGTCAAACTGGGGAGCCACCCACACGCTATCTGGCCAATCAGTGCTCCAACATTTTTCACGCAAGTTTTTAGTGTTGTTTTATACTTATATACTGAATAAATTCCTAAGCTGTTTAAAAACCACTTACGGACCGCCGCACGCCGATATACGTCCTAACTGTCAAGAGGAATATCGTTGTTATGGCAGCAGCTAGCTGCCATGACCCCGGTGTCCTCTTCTTCGGCCGGCGGTCCGCTTTCGGATAAGAGTGGTCTCTGCGGATCACTTTTATCGGCGGCGGGAGAGGGGCCCCCCTACCTGCTTGGCGGAGCCCTCGGCAGCGGATGAGGCGATTGGATCTTCTCCCTTGCTGGGTATGGAGACGAGTGAGGGGAAGATGGCCCCCACCCGTCTCCATATCATTGTTGGGCGGAAGTGACGTCAAAACGTCACTTCCTCCCATAGCTCTTAAAGGGACATTTTTTTTTTTTTTTTTAAATGACAATTTTTTGTTTATTTTTTATTGCATTTTAGTGTAAATATGAGATCTGAGGTCTTTTTGACCCCAGATCTCATATTTAAGAGGCCCTGTCATGCTTTTTTTCTATTACAAGGGATGTTTACATTCCTTGTATAAGGAATAAAAGTGACAGATTTTTTTTTTTTTAAAGAACAGTGTAAAAGTAAAAAATAAAAGGTAAAATAGATAAGAGAATTTTTTTTTTTTAAACGCGCCCCATGCGGCCGAGCTCGCGTGCAGAAGCGAGCGCATACGTGAGTAGCGCCCACATATGAAAACGGTATTAAAACCACACATGTGAGGTATCGCCGCGATTGTTATGCCCCGTACACACGGTCGGATTTTCCGATGGAAAATGTCCGATCGGAGCACGTTGTCGGAAATTCCGACCGTGTGAGCCAACTTCCCTAAACTACAAACCTTGCTAAAAGGCATAAATTGGGATAAAATATTAGGAACAAAGAATACAGAGGAGAGATGGGTTTGCTTTAAGAGCATATTAAACAAGGGCATTAGCCAATGTATCCCATTGGGTAATAAATTTAAAAGAGCGAACAAACATCCTGGATGGCTTAACTCCAATGTAAAAATGCATATAAAAGCAAAGGAGAAGGCCTTCAAAAAATACAAGGTTGAGGGATCATCCACAGCATTCAGAATTTATAAAGAATGCAATAAGAAATGTAAGGGTGCAATTAGGATGGCTAAGATAGAACATGAAAGACACATAGCGGAGGAGAGCAAAAAAAATCCCAAGAAATTCTTTAAGTATGTAAACAGTAAAAAAGGGAGGACAGACCATATTGGCCCCATAAAGAATGAGGAAGGACATCTGGTTACAAAGGATGGGGAGATGGCAGAGGTATTGAATTTATTCTTCTCCTCAGTATTCACGAGTGAATCGGGGGGCTTCAGTAACCAAAACTGCAGTGTTTATCCTCATGACACAACACAGGAAGCACCTACATGGTTAACAGAGGACGGAATTAAAATTAGACTTGAGAAACTTAACATTAATAAATCACCGGGACCAGATGGCTTGCATCCGAGGGTACTTAGGGAACTCAGTCAGGTGATTGCCAGACCGTTGTTCCTAATTTTTACAGACAGTCTATTGACTGGAATGGTACCAGCTGATTGGAGAAAAGCCAATGTAGCACCAATATTTAAAAAGGGCCCAAAAAACATCCCTGGGAATTACAGACCAGTTAGCCTAACATCAATAGTATGTAAACTCTTGGAGGGGATGATAAGGGACTATATACAAGATTTTAGTAATAAGAATGATATCATTAGCAGTAATCAGCATGGATTCATGAAGAATCGTTCTTGCCAAACCAATCTATTAACCTTCTATGAGGAGGTGAGTTGCCATCTAGATAAAGGAAGGCCCGTAGACGTGGTGTATCTGGATTTTGCAAAAGCATTTGACACAGTTCCCCATAAACGTTTACTGTACAAAATAAGGTGCGTTGGCATGGACCATAGGGTGAGTACATGGATTGAAAACTGGCTACAAGGGCGTGTTCAGAGGGTGGTGATAAATGGGGAGTACTCAGAATGGTCAGGGGTGGGTAGTGGGGTCCCCCAGGGTTCTGTGCTGGGACCAATCCTATTTAATTTGTTCATAAATGACCTGGAGGATGGGATAAACAGTTCCATCTCTGTATTTGCAGATGATACTAAGCTAAGCAGGGCAATAACTTCTCAGCAGGATGTGGAAATCTTGCAAAAAGACCTGAACAAATTAATGGGGTGGGCGACTACATGGCAAATGAGGTTCAATGTAGAAAAATGTAAAATAATGCATTTGGGTGTCAAAAATATGAATGCAATCTATACACTGGGGGGAGAACCTCTGGGGGAATCTAGGATGGAAAAGGACTTGGGGGTCCTAGTGGATGATAGGCTCAGCAACGGCATGCAATGCCAAGCTGCTGCTAATAAAGCAAACAGAATATTGGCATGCATTAAAAGGGGGATCAACTGCAGAGATAAAACGATAATTCTCCCGCTCTACAAGACTCTGGTCCGCCCGCACCTGGAGTATGCTGTCCAGTTCTGGGCACCAGTCCTCAGGAGGGGCGTACTGGAAATGGAGCGAGTACAAAGAAGGGCAACAAAGCTAATAAAGGGTCTGGAGGATCTTAGTTATGAGGAAAGGTTGCGAGCACTGAACTTATTCTCTCTGGAGAAGAGACGCTTGAGAGGGGATATGATTTCAATTTACAAATACTGTACTGGTGACCCCACAATAGGGATAAAACTTTTTCGCAGAAGAGAGTTTAATAAGACTCGTGGCCACTCATTGCAATTAGAGGAAAAGAGGTTTAACCTTAAACTACGTAGAGGGTTCTTTACTGTAAGAGCGGCAAGGATGTGGAATTCCCTTCCACAGGCGGTGGTCTCAGCGGGGAGCATTGATAGCTTCAAGAAACTATTAGATAATCACCTGAATGACCGCAATATACAGGGATATGTAATGTAATACTGACACATAATCACACACATAGGTTGGACTTGATGGACTTGTGTCTTTTTTCAACCTCACCTACTATGTAACTATATATACTATGTAACTATGTGTGGGCTCCATCGGACATTTTCCATCGGATTTTCCGACACACAAAGTTGGAGAGCAGGAGATAAAATTTTCCGACAACAAAATCCGTTGTCGGAAATTCCGATCGTGTGTACACAAATCCGACGGACAAAGTGCCACGCATGCTCAGAATAAATAAAGAGTTGAAAGCCATTGGCCACTGCCCCGTTTATAGTCCCGACGTACGTGTTTTACGTCACCGCGTTCAGAACGATCGGATTTTCCGACAACTTTGTGTGACCGTGTGTATGCAAGACAAGTTTGAGCCAACATCCGTCGGAAAAAATCCATGGATTTTGTTGTCGGAATGTCCGAACAAAGTCCGGCCGTGTGTACACCCTATAAGAGCGAGAGCAATAATTCTAGCCCTAGACCTCCTCTGTAACTCAAAACATGCAACCTGTAGAATTTTCGCCTATGGAGATTTTTAAGGGTAAAAGTTTGTTGCCATTCCACGAGCGGGCGCAATTTTGAAATGTGACATCTTGGGTATCAATTTACTCAGTGTAATATTATCTTTCACAGTATTAAAAAAAATGCTCTAACTTTACTGCTGTCTTTTTTTTTAATTCAAAAAAGTGTATTTCTTCCAAAAAAAAGTGCGCTTGTAAGACCGCTGCGCAAATACGGTGTGACAGAAAGTATTGCAACGACCGTCATTTTATTCTCTAGGGTGTTAGAAAAAAAATATATAATGTTTGGGGGTTCTAAGTCATTTTCTAGCAAAAAAAAAGGATTGGCCTGGTGCTTCTCTCTCCTCCTTTTGGTGTCAAGGTATAGCCTGCAGATTTCTGTTTGTGAAATTATTACCTCTTTGCTTCATTGGTTCTGCTACATCTTTGATTCCATTCACAAGACCTGCAGGCTTCTCTGTTCACCTATAGGCGTTGCCTTCTTTACTGTGGATTTATATCCTTTTCCTTTTTTATCACTTCCTGGCCTGCCTCCCAGTCAGCTTCCCTATATACAGTGGGGCAAAAAAGTATTTAGTCAGCCACCAATTGTGCAAGTTCTCCCACTTAAAAAAGATGAGAGAGGCCTGTAATTGTCATCATAGGTATACCTCAACTATGAGAGACAAAATGTGGAAACAAATCCAGACAGTCACCTACAAACAAGCAAGATTTCTGGCTCTCACAGACCTGTATCTTCTTCTTTAAGAGGCTCCTCTGTCCTCCACTCATTACCTGTATTAATGGCACCTGTTTGAACTTGTTATCAGTATAAAAGACACCTGTCCACAACCTCAAACAGTCACACTCCAAACTCCACTATGGTGAAGACCAAAGAGCTGTTGAAGGACACCAGAAACAAAATTGTAGACCTTCACCAGGCTGGGAAGACTGAATCTGCAATAGGCAAGCAGCTTGGTGTGAAGAAATCAACTGTGGGAGCAATGATTAGAAAATGGAAGACATACAAGACCACTGATAATATCCCTCGATCTGGGGCTCCACGCAAGATCTCACCCCGTGGGGTCAAAATGATCACAAGAACAGTGAGCAAAAATCCCAGAATCACACGGGGGGACCTAGTGAATGACCTGCAGAGAGCTGGGACCAACGTAACAAAGGATACATAGTTACATAGTTACATAGTAGGTGAGGTTGAAAAAAGACACAAGTCCATCAAGTCCAACCTATGTGTGTGATACCATCAGTAACACACTACGCCGCCAGGGGCCCGTCTGAGGTTTGCTAGAGAGCATTTGGATGATCCAGAAGAGGATTGGGAGAATGTCATATGGTCAGATGAAACCAAAGTAGAACTGTTTGGTAGAAACACAACTCGTCGTGTTTGGAGGAGAGAGAATGCAATAAACACCATACCTAATGTGAAGCATGGGGGTGGCAACATCATGCTTTGGGGCTGTTTCTCTGCAAAGGGAACAGGACGACTGATCCATGTACATGAAAGAATGAATGGGGCCATGTATCGTGAGATTTTGAGTGCAAACTTCCTCCCATCAGCAAAGGCATTGAAGATGAAATGTGGCTGGGTCTTTCAGCATGACAATGATCCCAAACACACTGCCCGGGCAATGAAGGAGTGGCTTCGTAAGAAGCATTTCAAGGTCCTGGAGTGGCATAGCCAGTCTCCAGATCTCAACCCCATAGAAAACCTTTGGAGGGAGTTGAAAGTCCGTGTTGCCCAGCGACAGCCCCAAAACATCACTGCTCTAGAGGAGATCTGCATGGAGGAATGGGCCAACATACCAGCAACAGTGTGTGACAACCTTGTGAAGACTTACAGAAAACGTTTGACCTCTGTCATTGCCAACAAAGGATATATAACAAAGTATTGAGATGAACTTTTGATATTGACAAAATACTTATTTCTTTCTCGAACATCACGGGACACAGAGCCACAGTAATTACTGATGGGTTATATAGGTATCACTGGTGATTGGACACTGGCACACCCTATCAGGAAGTTCAACCCCCTATATAATCCCTCCCCCTTGCAGGGATACCTCAGTTTTTTACGCCAGTGTCTTAGGTGATGGACGTGTAAAGATGTCCTGTGCTGAGCTCCAAAGGGAATATCCTAAGATCCTATACTGGGGCAAGCCAGGCGAACCGGATCCATTCAAATTGTCTTTTCATGGCCGAATTGAATGGTACCCGGGCCTCGTGTCCGAAGAAACAAGGTTTTACCCGTAATGCTTCTCTTTTTAGAGAGCTGGACCCCGCAGATCAGAAAATGGCTTTAAACTTCCTAATTTCTGGCGAGGTGCTTTACGGTCCCAGAACTGTTGGATCCCCCTACTGATGGGGGCCCCAGTCTCTGACGGTTTTTTCAAACGGAGCCCACCGTGAGAGGTGAAGATTGGGTCTGTGTAAACAGCACCCTGTGGCTGGATAAGGTAAGAGGAGATTCCACAGAATTTTTGAGTTCTAGTGGCTTTTCTCCTTTAAGGTAAATGCATGCTATGCCTATTGTGACCACCGGGGGCTGCCAAGAGCACAAACCTACACATGCTGAATGTCTGTCTCAGGTGTTGTAATCGCTGTGTATGTCCCAGCGTATCAAGCAGGCTGCAAGCAGGTAAGGTGGATGGGGGGATTTCTCATGTTTGAATGTTCCCCCCCAGGCTAGAGAGGGGCCACAGGGGTCTAGAAAGTGGTTATACCACCCGGGCTCTGTGGCCTAATGGCCACCATCTCTGAAGATAGCCGTTCAGGCAAATCTTGTTACCAGTCTCCCTCCTTCCCCCCCCCCCCATCCCCAGCCTTTTCTCCAGAGCATGACAGGAGAGTCGGCAGTGCGGGAAGCGCTCGTTTTTTTCAAAACTCGAGGGGGGGGGGGGGGCGGTAGAGGAGGGGGCGGGATGTCAGCACAGAGTGTTTAGACTCCCACTCAGGCCAGCTGCAGGCTATTAAAGGCACTCTGTACAGGTGCACTCAGCCTTCTGAGAGACACAGAGCTGACGGTCGCATGTAAGGTGGGACACAGGCATTCTCCTAGGCAGCATTTACTGAAGTAACACCAGACTGAGCATTGGGTAGCAAGGCTTTTAGCCAGACTACATCGCTCAGCGGACAGTGTTCATTTGTATACCTCACACCTTGTTGCTTTGCACTATGGGTAGAAGAGGTTCAAGCACCCCAGGAACCAGAGACACTAGGGGATCTCGTTCAGGTTCTGAGGGCCCCCTGTCGGCAGCATCCTTCCCCCCTAAAGATGGGCCAGGGACGGCTAGCCAGGGAGAGCCATCGGGGTCAGGGGCTACACCTGCTTCTGGCACTTCAGCCCCTGTATATATTACACAAGAGGTTTTTTCCTCAACCATTAATGGTCTAGAGGAAAGATTAATGGCCGTGATTACGTCTTCACTCAGTGGAAGAAAACGCACTAGGCTTTCCTCTGTTCCCCAAGACCCTCAGACAGAGGAGCTCTGGGATAAAGGAGATGAATCCCTTTCAGAGGATCGGGATGGGATGGATGATTCCTCTTCGGAGGGACCCTCTGCGACTTCCCTCTGCGACTTCCCAAGAGGAGAAAGTCTTAGTGCAGATCCTCACTGGATTGGTCCGCTCCACATTTAAGTTGCCCATACCTGAAACTGCTAAAGAATCCTCTTCTGCTTTGGGGTCACTGAAACCTTTCCAAGCAGCACATGCTTTTCCTGTTCATACTTTACTTGAAAAGCTTATTTATTCTGAGTGGGATCACCCAGACAAACGTTTTTTTCCGCCGAGAAAGTTTTCAACACTTTATCCGATGGAAGAAAAGTTTATTAAAATGTGGGGAATTCCGGCTATTGATGCCGCCATTTCCTCAATAAATAATAGCCTGACTTGTCCTGTAGACAATGCTCAGATGCTCAGGGATCCTGTAGATAAAAGGATGGAATCCCTATTGAAGGATGTTTTCTCCTTAGCAGGATCAGTGGCCCAACCTGCAATAGCAGCGATTGGAGTCTGTCAATACTTAAGAGACCATGTTAAGCAGGTCATCAAAGTATTACCTGAACAGCAGGCCCAGGGGTTTGCTAACCTTCCAGCGGCCTTATGCTTTGTGGTTGACGCCATTAGAGATTCTATCGTGCAAACCTCCCGTCTTTCACTGGGGTTGGTGCATATACGTAGAATCCTATGGTTGAAAAATTGGTCAGCCGAAGCACCATGTAAGAAGCTACTGGCTGGGTTTCCATTTCGTGGTGCAAGGTTGTTTGGAGAGGACTTGGATAACTATATCAAGAGAATCTCTTGTGGGAAAAGCACTCTCTTACCTGTCAAGAAGAAGAGTAAGCGTCCCTCTTTCAAACGGACTCTTTCCCCAGCGCCGGGGGCTTCAGCCTCCAGGCAGTCTCGACGGCCGCCTCCATCGGGGTCCAGAGACAAGAGTCAACCCCAGGGACAAAAGAAGTCCTGGGGAAAGAAGCCTACTAGGCAAAACACTAAGACCTCTGCATGAGGGGGCGCCCCCGCTCACTCGAGTGGGGGGAAGACTGCGACAATTCTCAGAGCTCTGGCAGGAGGACTTCCAGGACAGATGGGTAGTCTCCACGGTAACCTTAGGGTACAAGCTGGAGTTTCAGGAATTCCCTTCTCCTCGGTTCCTCAGATCAAATGTTCCCAGAGACCCAGAGAAGAAGCAGTCGCTCCTTCTAGCGTTAGAGCGACTTTTGTCGCAGGAGGTCATTATGATAGTTCCCGCAAAGGACCAGGGATTGGGCTTCTATTCCAACCTTTTTACGGTCCAAAAGCCAAATGGGGATGTCAGGCCCATTTTGGACTTAAGGGATCTGAACCGATTCCTAAGGATTCAATCCTTCCGCATGGAATCAATTCGAACAGTAGTTCCCACCCTGCAGGGAGGAGAATTTCTGGCATCAATAGACATCAGAGATGCATATCTGCATGTGCCCATTTTTCCTGCTCATCAGAAGTTTCTGCGCTTCGAGGTAGGAGGGCGCCATTTCCAGTTTATGGCTCTGCCCTTTGGGATAGCTACTGCACCTCGAGTGTTCACAAAGATCTTGGCTCCTCCTCTGGCCAGATTAAGGGCTCAGGGTATAGCTGTCATAGCATACCTAGACGACCTGCTCTTGATAGACCGGTCGGTAGCCTCTTTGAATGGAAACTTGAGGACCACGGTCAGGTATCTAGAACACCTGGGTTGGATCCTCAACTTAGAAAAGTCTTTCCTAAAACCAGTAAGAAGACTGGAATATTTAGGTCTGATTATACATACAAGCCAGGAGAAAATATTTCTACCCCAGGCAAAGATCACTGCTTTGAGAGAGCTGATTCTGACAGTAAGGACCAAGAAGGGTCCCTCAGTCCGCCTTTGTATGAGGCTACTAGGGAAGATGGTGTCTTCATTCGAAGCAGTTCCCTATGCTCAGTTTCACTCAAGAATGCTGCAACGCAGTATTCTGTCGACCTGGAACAAGAAGGTTCAGGCATTAGACTTTCCGATGCACCTGTCGCATGCGGTGCGTCAGAGCCTCAATTGGTGGCTCATACCCGAAAACCTGCAGAAGGGGAAATCCTTTCTACCGGTTACCTGGACGGTGGTAACAACAGATGCCAGTCTGTCAGGTTGGGGAGCAGTTCTGGAACAGGCTGCGGTCCAAGGAGTATGGTCCAAGACAGAGAGGACCTTACCCATCAACATTCTGGAGATCCGGGCGATACATCTAGCTCTAAAAGCCTGGACTATCAGTCTACAGGGTTGTCCGGTCAGGATCCAGTCCGACAATGCCACAGCAGTGGCTTATGTCAATCATCAGGGAGGCACCCGGAGCCGAGCTGCTCAAAAAGAGGTGAACCAGATCTTAGTCTGAGCAGAGATGCATGTGCCATGCATATCGGCAGTTTTCATCCCGGGAATAGAGAATTGGCAGGCGGACTATCTAAGTCGCCAGCAGTTACTTCCAGGGGAATGGTCTCTGCATCCCGACGTCTTTTGGGCCATATGCCAAAGATGGGGGGTTCCAGATGTAGATCTCTTTGCATCCCGATTCAACAAAAAGATAGACAGATTTGTGGCAAGGACAAAAGATCCTCTTGCATGCGGGACGGATGCGTTGGTGATTCCGTGGCATCGGTTCTCACTGATTTACGCATTCCCGCCTATTCTGCTACTACCACGACTCCTTCGCAGGATCAGGCAGGAAAGGAAGTCGGTACTTCTGGTGGCCCCCGCTTGGCCCAGAAGGACTTGGTATGCAGAAATAGTAAGGATGACGGTAGGTTCCCCGTGGACACTACCGGAACGCCCAGACCTGTTATCTCAAGGTCCAGTGTTCCATCCTGCCTTACAAACGATAAATTTGACGGTTTGGCTATTGAGACCCACGTTCTGAAGAGTCGTGGGCTCTCAGGTCCTGTCATATCTACCTTGATTAATGCAAGGAAGCCAGCTTCCAGGATGATTTATCATAGAGTCTGGAAAGCTTATATAACCTGGTGTGAATCCAGAGGTTGGCATCCCAGGAAATATGTCATAGGTAGAATCCTTGATTTTCTACAGATGGGATTAGAGATGAAGCTGGCCTTGAGTACCATCAAGGGCCAGGTCTCTGCTTTATCAGTATTATTTCAGTGGCCACTTGCTTCGCATTCTTTGGTCCGAAACTTTATGCAGGGGGTGATGCGTCTTAATCCTCCGGTTAAAGCGCCCCTAAACCCCTGGGACTTGAATTTGGTCCTGGCTGTGTTACAGAAACGGCCTTTTGAACCAATAAGTCAGATTCCTTTGGTCTTGTTGACAAGGAAATTAATTTTTCTGGTGGCCATCTCTTCTGCTAGAAGAGTATCAGAATTAGCAGCTCTTTCCTGTAAGGAGCCTTATTTGATTATACACAAGGATAGAGTGGTACTACGCCCTCATCCTAGTTTTTTACCAAAGGTGGTTTCTGATTTTCATTTAAACCAAGACTTTGTTCTACCTTCCTTTTTTCCAGATCCCTGTTCTCCGGAAGAGAGATCTCTACATTCGTTGGATGTAGTAAGAGCAGTTAAGGCCTATCTAGGGGCAACTACTCAGATCCGCAAGACGGATGTTTTGTTTGTGCTGCCAGAGGGTCCCAATAGAGGACAGGCAGCGTCAAAAGCTACCATTTCTAAATGGATTCGACAGTTGATCATTCAAGCTTACGGTTTGAAACAGAAGATTCCTCCGTTTCAGATCAGGGCACATTCCACAAGGGCTATTGGTGCTTCTTGGGCAGTGCATCACCGGGCCTCTATGGCTCAAATCTGCAAGGCCGCAACCTGGTCTTCAGTTCATACATTCACCAGATTCTATCAGGTGGATGTGAGAAGGCATGAGGATATCGCCTTTGGGCGTAGTGTGCTGCAGGCAGCAGTACAGGGTCCTCAGGTCTGATTGCACCCTACTTGGTCGTGGTTCCCCCCCCCTCAGGTAGCATTGCTCTGGGACATCCCATCAGTAATTACTGTGGCTCTGTGTCCCGTGATGTTCGAGAAAGAAAATAGGATTTTTTAAAACAGCTTACCTGTAAAATCCTTTTCTTTCGAAGGACATCACGGGACACAGAGGTCCCACCCCTCTTCTAATACACTATATTGCTTGGCTACAAAACTGAGGTATCCCTGCAAGGGGGAGGGATTATATAGGGGGTTGAACTTCCTGATAGGGTGTGCCAGTGTCCAATCACCAGTGATACCTATATAACCCATCAGTAATTACTGTGGCTCTGTGTCCCGTGATGTCCTTCGAAAGAAAAGGATTTTACAGGTAAGCTGTTTTAAAAAATCCTATTTTTCCACCATAATTTGCAAATAAATTATTTAAAAAATCAGACAATGTGATTGTCTGGATTTGTTTCCACATTTTGTCTCTCATAGTTGAGGTATACCTATGATGACAATTACAGGCCTCTCTCATCTTTTTTAAGTGGGAGACCTTGCACACATGGTGGCTGACTAAATACTTTTTTGCCCCACTGTATAGAAATGCTCAGTGCAGAAGCTTCCTACTTCTCTAAGCTCCTGTTTGCCTAGTATTACGAGTATTCATTGTCTGGCTTCCTGTGTACGGTCCCCAGCTTCGTCTACCGTTTATGCATTCCTGCCACCCTCCCTATTTCCCAGATCTTTTTCTGTCTCCTGCCTTTCCACACTGCACACCTCACATCCTCGGCTGGGCATGCCTGAGAGCGGTGACCTGGTTCCAGCTTGCTGCAAGTCTATCCTCGCCATCAGGGGCCCTGGTGAAGAAGCAGGCATGGGCTTAGGCCGGCCATACACAGTTCAAATCTCGGCCTGTTCAGCAGGAGCCGGCCGATTCCAACCAGTAGTAGGCAGGCTGAATGCACCAAGTTGAACTTGGGTACAATCAGCCTGCTGGATTCTCTGAGATTATCGCTAGCGGCTGCTAAAGCCGCTAGTGATGATCGCTGTCTTCTTCCGGCGGCAAGGGCGGCTCCAACCCCCCCCCCCCCCGCTGGGAGCAGACAATCGCATAGCTCCCAACTGTCCCTGATTTTGGGGTACTGTCCCTGATTTGGAAAAAAGTTCTTCTGTCCCTCTTTCCTCCTCATTTGTCCCTCATTTTGGTCTGACCTAGATAGTTGTATATAAGATGCACTTTTTATCTTTCAAAAAGTATTTTCACAGTGCTAAATCCTTCAACCAATTTCTAAATTGCTGCATATGTAAATGTCAAAGCCAATATAAACAATTAGTAGTGCAAAATAAAAAAAAAAAACACTTGTGGGTTTAACTATTCTTTTCTTTGTATAATCCTCCTTTAAGGGGGGCGTGGCAGGGGGTGTATCCTATGCTTACATGTGCCCTGACAAGGAGCCCCAATCATTAAATTTACTTCATCTGGATCCACTCACCTGGAGCGGCGTATCTCTTGCTTTCATTGCTCCTATGACTACATACTTTTACTAATAGGTGCCCCTCTTTCCCATCGTAAAAAATTGAAAGGTATGCAATTGCTTGGCAGGACAAATTCCCCTGTCAGCACTGTCTGTGTTGATGGGGGAATTGTGTGAATTTCTTTCCTGCAACCCGCGGTTACAGGAAAGAAATTCGCACTATCTATGGGCTGCCTTAGACTCTGCACCCTTGGGAACCCTGAGTTGGCATTCTATTAGGGCTCACTATAGGGTTGCCACCTATTCTTCAGGCCAAACCCGAACACTGCAGCAGCACACAGCAAAACATTTTTTTTAGGGGGAAGCTGTGGACTCTGGTATAATGGGGAACTCTGCTCACCAAACCTCCCACTTCTATCAGAGTTTCCAGCATTCCCCCTTAAATTAGGGTTCCCAAAGCCCCCCTTACTTCAGAGTCCACAGGGCACCCCTTACATCTGAGTACCCCTTACCTTAGGGTACTCACTCACCTGGAGGCAGGAAAGAGAAGGGAGGAAGGAGATTTCAGTCACAGACATTGAATGGTGAGCTCACTCACCCGAGGATGAAGGCACAAGCATCAACACCTTTCATCCACGATGTATCTGCTTGTTGCTGAGCTTCAAATTTTCAGCCCGCACAACCCTTTCCTGAGGCACAGAATGCAGCTGATTGGGGTGTGGGTAGGCAGGAAGAGGAGGAGCAGATCAAGCCCTCTCTCCTCTCCTGTCCGTGTATGGGGGTGGGGCCCATGTGCACACCTATGCATTTGGCGGTTGCGGTACTTGGTTACTTGAGGAGCCACTGTCCATTCTGAATACTGTTTCAAAACCCAGTCTGTCCGGGGGAATCCTGGACGGGTGGCAACCCTAGCTCACTACCACTGAAACCTGACATTAGGTCAAGATAAAGCAGTTAGCCCATGAAAAAGAAGTTAGTCCATGAGATAGCAGCTAGGTCATGATGAAGCAGTTGGGCCCGGATAAAGCAGTTAGGCCAAGATAATGTAGTTAGCCCATTATACAGCACTTAGCCCATGAAAAAGTAGTTAGGCCATGATAAACCAATTAGACCATGATGAAGCAGTTGGGCCATGATAACATAGTTAACCCATGATACAGCACATAGCCCATAATGAAGCAGTTATCTCATGATACATCAGATGATCCATGATGTTGCAGTTAGTCCAGACTCCCCATGCTACCTCCTAGCTAATTCCCCCAATTTAGCATTTGCAGCGCTGTAGACAAGTACACACAGCCTGGAACATTTGCTCTGTCCCTCGGCTCGATTCCAGAATCAAAGAAAGTGCCTTATTATAACCCCCCCAGAGACATCACAGAGCGCTGGGACTCCTCCACACACCCAAGACGTTAAACTGGCTGCTTGACAAATGGTTTTCCATCTTGAATTAATAAGGATGTAATCTGAGGCTTTGCTGTTCCTCTCATCACTTGTGTGAACATTATGAAAAAACAAATGAGTTCTAATCCTGCAGGCCTGTCTCATCCATTTCAAAATAATAAGCAAACTTCATGTAGGCTGTGCAGCAGGGGAGATGAATTGCAGAGGAAAGCAGAGTTATGGAGAACACGCTGGCATCTTCTGGACCTCCACCAAGAAAACACCAGAATTAATTCAGGAGGAGTTTGTGTTAACAGTAGCAAAGGTCAGTCTCAGCTGGAAGTTACACACTTATGCAGGGGATATGTGTTTTGGGAAATAATACGTCTCTATTAAGAGGGATGACTTTACTAGTTTATCCAGCCAGACCTCCTAAGATGGTGGTGGAGGAGAAGTTTGCGTTTGTTGACCAGCCAAGTTGTGTGACCACCTGGAGATGAAAGGGAGAACTGTGCATTGGCTATTTGTACCACGGAAAGCTTCAGGTCACCGATGTTAATCCAAGTCCGCTCCCTGGAGCTGCACTGTACCACTTCAAAGATTCTTACACCTCCATATTTTATGAGATGTCTCTTGTCTGCGCATGCTGAAAAGACCTTTCTCTTACTCATCAATTACTCATCAATGAATTTCAGGCAAATTTAGAATTTTCTTTAAGATTTTATGTGACAAAAATGTTTTTGTTAAGAACTACCTCTTCATAGAAGACCTGGCTTGAGTCATGGTTGGGCCTCTAGAGCAGGGAATTCTAACTTGCGGTCCATAGACCCCTACATGGCCCATGGACCGGTTTCAGGAGGTCCATGAGGGTCAGATAAAAATAACATTTACATTCCCTATACAACCCTCCCCTTTATCTCAGCCAATGGTTTCCCATTGAAAGAAATGAAAGAAAATGCACCTCTGCTTATAGCGCTGGCCATTGGCCCAAGTTTACCATTTAAATTTGTATCATTGAGGGGGTCCATAGCTTTCATCAGATTCCTAAAGGGGTCCATGACTTAAACAGGGTAAGAACCAAAAAATTTTGCTTACCTTTATTCGGCACTTGGAGCACCGTTCCTCCTACTTATAACAATAATGAGGCACTACTCCTCCCACTGACAACGATGACAGGGGCACTATAGTATTCCTCCCACTGATACCAATGATGGGGCACTATTCCTCCCACTGATACCAATGATGGGGGACTATTCCTCCTGCTGACCCCAATGATGGGGCACTACTCCTCCCACTGATACCAATGATGGGACATTGTTTACTCCCATTAACATCAGGGCATTTTCTACTAAGCCCTGGTTCACATTGATGCTACTTTGAAATCGCGCTACTTCACTTGAGGTAGCGCAATTTCAAAGTAGCAGGTCAGCGCAATTTCAGGTGCTACGTGAAAGACATCTGTGCAGCTTTATGCATAGATGTCTATTGAAGTTGAACCCAAAATAGGCAAAAGTAGTGAAGGAACTACTTTTGCAAATTGGTGCGGCTCCGCAAAGACAGTGTCGCAGCGTTGGAATGATGCCATTGCTGGCAAAAGGCTGTGACTTGTCATGCGATTTGACCTGTCACCCTATAGGAACTTACAGAGTTCTCTTCCATGCCGGTAGCACTCACACACCATGGACGACCCGTAGAGCGGGGGATAGATGAGCTTCATTTACTCTACCTTCTTGTGAGTTGCTCATTGTAACACAAATAAATCATGTTTTTAACAATTACTACACTTAGATGGAGCTTATCTGTCTTTTTGTTTTTGTTTGCATAGAATGGAGTTTTGCTGCTACTCTATAAGAACAATCTGCTTGAAGCGTGGTTTTTAATAGGATTATGGACTTTTATGGACTCTGATCGACTTTTTCTTTGGACTGATATTTGCACCTAGGTATCGCTATCCCTGTGTCACATTTTTCTTACACCAGAGGCCTACCTTGAAGAGGTTAATGACTACTAGACAGTGACCTCTGTTAAAGTTTGCACTAGTTCTGGAGTATCTCAAGGGTCACCCTATATCATATCCAAGTTCTTCAAGCAATAAATCCTAAGAAGCGAAGTTACCATGTACCTGGCTGCTTGCACCCACTAGGGGCTTGAACTTTGGACAATTAGGAGGACACTTCAGGGGTCACATCAGCGTGCAGAGATTTTTAGTGAAAGGGGGGAAAGGTCCACATTAGGTGCCGCAGCACGCCATTTTTAAGGGTAAGCCAGAGTTCTACTTTAAATTGGGTTCTGTCCCTTGCAGTACTGTTTTTTTCCACAAGATGTCCTCAGTTTTCTTTTTTGAAGGATGCCAAGTGTCTGGGGGGGGGGGGGGGGGGGTGTTTAGGGATGTCACTTGTGGTGGGACCACAGGGACCAGGGCTTTAACCATGTTTGGCAATGGGCACCTTACTGGAATTCCAAGATGATCGTCACATTCTCCCTTTTCAGTCTTTAAACTGTATAACACAGTTACATAGTTAGTCAGGTTGAAAAAAGACACAAGTCTATCTAGTTCATCCAATAAACGGGGGGAAAAAATATCCCAAAAAGAATAAAATAATTATACAATCCCATATACACAATCCTATACCCACAGCTGATCCAGGGGAAGGCAAAAAACCTTTATAAGAAGAGTAAAGGTCTTACTGTCGGGCTATGCAAACAGTTTTGCTTTCAGACTCTTTCACAAATGAGCGGTATTTATCCCATCTCATCTTCCACTTCTGCTTTTTATATCTCATTACACAATTCTTCAGGCCAAATACAGACAAATTTCGGAAACCGCCCAACAAATGATACGATGAAGGAAACACAAGAATGCGCAGCAATTTGTCTTGAGCCGTCAAGGTGATTCGGGGAATCAGATGTATTGGTGGGAAATCAAACTTGCCACCAGTGATTATAAAATGCCGGGGTCTCGCTGTCTCAGACATATCGCAGCAGACATCACCCCCCTCCCCCGCCCAGACAGGAAAAACAAGCCGCATTTGCCAAATGTCAATAAATGACACAGCACCGTTTATTAAAGATGTTGATAGAAAGCCCAAACTTTCAGCTCTCATTTCTATCAAATCATAGACGTGAGATGGATCTGATAAGGGTTGTTTAAGTTGTTCTTGAATGGATGCCTGAGTGCGATCACCGCGTTTACACAAGATAACCAGATTAGGCAGACATTTCCCCGGCTCTCCTAATCTTACATACATCTGACCCATCAGGACAATTTAGAGAAAACATATGAAGGAAGTTCAGCGCTGAATTAGACGCAGGTTCTGTTTATCTTCGACATTCCATTTGGTCTTGAAAATGAAGTCTAAAGCAACCTGGTCATAACTGTAGCAGGAAGGATAATGAGGTTTTCTATGGCAACTTTCTGCTTTAGTCTTTCGGGTGTTGAGTAGTTTGTAACACACTAATGCACAACTGTGTACTTAGGAGCCCAAAATATTGGTGACCCCTTTATCTCAAGTCTGAGTCTGCCATTGCTTTGAGTATACGAGTGCCGATGTGCTTCTTTAGGCAACATATCCAAGTGTCAGTGTGTCCTTGTTCTGGGTCTCCAGGTGTGGGTGTGCCCATGTTCCAAAACCCCCAAGTGTCAGTGTGTCATTGTCCTAGACCCGTGATGGTGAACCTTGGCACCCCAGATGTTTTGGAACTACATTTCCCATGATGCTCAACTACACTGCAGAGTGCATGAGCATCATCAGAAATGTAGTTCCAAAACATCTGGGGTGTCAGGGTTCGCCTTCACTGTCCTAGACCCACGTGTGTCAGTGTGTCATTGTCCTAGACCCACGTGTGTCAGTGTGTCATTGTCCTAGACCCACGTGTGTCAGTGTGTCATTGTTCTGGGTCTTCAGGTATCAGTGTGTCATTGTTCTGGGTCTTTAGGTATCAGTGTGTCATTGTTCTGGACCCTCAAGTTTCAGTATGTCATTCTCCTGGACCCCCAAGTGTCAGTTTGTCATTTTTCTGGTACCCAAGTGTCAGCAGGCCAATGCTATGGGTCCCCAAGTGTCAGTGTGTTCCTGTTCTATGTTTCAAAGTATCAGTGTGTCAATGTTATAGGTCCCCAGTATGTCAATATTATGCGTCCCCAGTGTCAGTGTGTCTTTGTTCTGTGTCCCCAAGTGTCAGTGTGTCATTGTTCTGGTCCTCCAACTGTCAATGCATTAATATTATGGGTCCCTAAGTTTAAACACCTTAGTGTTCTGGGTCGTAAAGTTTTAGTGTTTCATTGTCCTGGACCCCCAACTGTCAGTGTGTCATTGTTCTGGGTCTTCAGGTGTCATTGTGTCAATCTCCTGGACCCCCAACTGTCAGTTTGTCATTATTCTGGAACTCCCAAGTGTCAGCATGTCAAAGCTATGAGTTCCCAAGTGTTGGTGTGTCCTTGTTCTGGGTCCCCAAGGATCAGTGTGTCAATGTTATGGGTCCCCATGTGTTAGTGTGTCATTGTTCTGGGTCTTCAGGTATTAGTGTGTCATTGTTCTAGAACCTCAAGTGTCAATGTGTTAATGTTATGGATCTCTAAGTTCCAGTGTTTTATTGTTCTGGGTCATCACGTGTCAATATAAGTGCATCATAACACAGAGTGGTACTGTGGATGCATGTACAGTAAAAAGGTGCCGCGTCCTATACTTATTATGATAAAAGGAAAAGGAGGGACTTTGGACTTTGTAGGCACAGTAACACCACATGGATATAGATTACAAAAAATAGTTTATTGAAAAAATATGTAGCAATAACTCTCGGTGGAGCTGCTGGTTTAAGCGGGCTTGTTACCTTCACTCTCCTTCCCTTTGTTTCACCGGCACCGGGTCTAGGGTTCCATTGAGTTTACCTCTGGACGACACACGCACCAACACTTGAGTACGTTTTCAATGCTTTATTAAACAATTTACTTAGGAAGATAGATTACTCGGGATAGACAGCTCAGGACCATTCCCCGGCCGCTGTGGTAGGCCCCAGACAAGCTTCTGGGCCCACCCCTGCGCCGCAGCGACGTGGGCCTCCGGAACGGAGGACCACGAGATAGCTCTCTAACGCATACCTGTCAGCCAGGAGGGCCAGCAGGTGGCTGTAAAACAAACGCCAAAATATGGCGTCTGTCCCATAAATACCCTCGCCCAGAATGCCACTCGGAGGACCACCTCCACCGAGTTGTCTCGGGGACAGAAGAGCATCCATATGCTTAGACACGTTGCCTTTCCAACACTAACCAGGGATAACAGCAACACCCACCGGTCAGTATGGAAACACACGCAACGTCAGCCAAGCTGGAACAGAGGCAAACCATCCATCCAAAGTGTACAGTAGACCGGGAATATGGCTGGACAGCAGATCAATGAAAAATTAAGTTCATATCGGAAAAGTGCTCAACATGTTGCGCGTTCCTCACGCTTCTTCAGGAGCAAGTGGAAATGTGGCTAACAAAAATAAATAGAATCATACAAGTAATACATCGTAGTCTAACAATAGATAAAGAACATAGAGGTAAAGATACAAGTATTGGATCGAACAGTTCAAAACCTGTACTGGCCAGACCGCAGCGTCACAGGCTGGGCAAGCAAGGGGTGCGATGAAGAGTCACCACAGGGGGCGTACCAAACATTGTAATAAAGTATATAGACAGGGTATTGAATAAATGTTTAGTTAATAGTCACTAGCCAAAATTAGAGCTAGACTATAGAATAGTATCTAGAAAATGAGAATGTTTAATACTTACTATATTATATAAAATAGAATACCAAGTAATACACGCAGTGGTTGGAGGGGTATGAAAGCTGAATAGAATGTCCAACACGCGGAGTCCAAATTGGGCATGATTTTATTGTTGTGGGACCCCAAGTGTTGGTATGTCATTGTTCTGGACCCCTAAGTATCGGCTTGTCCTAGTTCTGGGACTCACATGTGTCAGTTTGTCACTGTTGTGCAACCCCCAGGTGTCAGTGCGTCATTGTTTCAGATACCCCGGTGTCATTGTGTACTTGTTCTGTGACCCCCAAGTGTCAGTGCATCACTATTATGGGAACCAAAATGGCAGCGTGTCAATGGTATGTGTGGGCATTTAAATTCTGTGGAACCCTTAAAGTGAGCTTGTTCTAGCACCCTAAGGGGTCTATTTATGAAGAGAAAAAAAAAAAATCTCTATACAAATGTCTCAAGGATTTTCACCTCAAGCTGAAATATCTCAGTCAGGAAAATGTTGCATTACGGCCACTAGATAGAACTGATGATCATAGGAAATAAACGTATTAGACACAATACGGCAATTCTTTGTGACCACCATGTGACAGCTTGAGACAATTGCACAGCTATGTTATATATATATATATATATATATATATATATATATATATATATATATATATATATATATATATATATATATATATATATATATTATACCCCCCTAAGTGTCAGTACACAATTTTTTAAATTCTCCATGTGTTGGAGTGTCATTAATCTAAGCCCCAAATGTCAATTTGTTACTATTGTGGGACCCTAATGGGTTGATTTATTAAAATTGGAGAGTGCAAAATCTGTTACAGCTGTGTATGTTAGCCAATCAGCTTCTAACTGTATCTTGTTCAATTAAGACTTAACAAAAGAACTGGAAGCTGATTTGGTTTCTATGCAGAGCTGCACCAGATTTTGCACTCTTCATTTTTACTAAATAAACACCTCTTCTGAAGTGGGAAGCATGAATCCGCCCGTGTGTACACGGCATTCGATTTTGCACAGTATGATCTGTAATTCATATTATATTGACACATACTGTTTGTATTACGCTGTCTATCGTTCTGTGACATCCCCTCTGTACTCCCATTTGTTGTCAGCATGTTTGTGGGTAAATCATTGTTAATGTTCTGTATGGTTTTCGCTATGTGAAAACCTAATAAACGTGTGTCTGTAAAAAAAAAATCGCACCTGAGCCCCCGCTCACATTGGCACGATTTGACATACGATTTGACATGTCAAATTGCATGCCAAATCACAGCCTATTGCCAGCAACGGCACTGTCCCAATCGGTGCGACGCCGACCTGGCGCCGCCGCATTGATTTACAAATGTAGTTCCTGCACTACTTTTGGCGACTTCGGGGGGTAATTTCAATAGACATCTGTGCAGGAACCCGCACAGATGTCTTTCAAATCGCCCCCCAACTCACACTAAAATGCGGGTTTGAAGCTGATTTCGCGCGATTTCAAACCTGCCTTCACTGTGAACGAGGGCTAAGTGTCAATGGGGCAATTTACTAAAACCAAACTGGCGCAGACAGAATCTGGTGCAACTGTGCAAAGTAACCAATCAGCTTCTAACTTCAGCTTGTCCAATTAAGTTTTGACAAAAACCTGGAAGAGATTGGTTGCCATGCACAGTTGTTCCAGTCTTAGTAAATTGCCCTCAATGTGTATCAGGTAGAAGAAGGTTACCATTGCGGGGCCATAAATATGAGGGTCAATGGGGTTGATTTATTAAAACTGCAAAATCTGGTGCAGCCGTGCATGGTAGACAATCGGCTTCTAACTTCAGATTGTTCAATTAAGCTTTGACAAAAACTTGGAAGCTGATTGGTTTCTATGCACAGCTACAGCAGATTTGCACTCTCAAGTTTCAGTAAATCAACCCCAATGTGTCACTGGTTTGGAACTTGACTGCTGAGGAGCAATGGGCAGTAACGTAATGTATAGAAAACATTTACCCTTGCCCCTTCACACCATTAAATCAACATTAGGTTGGAAAGGGCAAGGCCGCAGCTTTATTAAAATCCAACACATAACGTGTTAACACTTTAAACCAGTGCCAGTCACAGTTACACTGTGAGCACACAATTCCAAAGGGGGGGGGGGGGGCTGTCCTTACCAAAAGTGCTGGACAGACCGCCTACTTCTGATTTCTATCAAGGGCATAGCCTATTACAGCCACTTTTATGCTGGCACGGTCAAGAAACCGCAGCAAAGTGTGACATACCATAGAAAAAAAGGGGCAGGAGGGTGGGCAGCTCTTCCAGCCACGTTCCTTAAAAGACCCAGAACTCCCTGGGAACAAAACTTTTCTGAGCTCAGGCCCAGCCCATCCCCCATAACCACCAATCCCTGGTGACCACTCAGCCATCTTGTCCTGCACCTGGCCATGCCCCCAGTCAAGGCTCTCTTTCTCTGGGGGGGGGGGGTCAAGAGGACTTAATTTTCAGTGCCTGGTGACATTTTAATACGGTTTGACCAGTTTGGTGTGGCGGAACTTGGGTGGCCAGCAGGGAGCCCAGACCTCAACACCTTTGAACACCTTTGGGATGAATTGGAGCACCGATTGAGAGACAGGTCTTCCGATCCACATCAGTACCTGACCCCACAAATACACTTTTGCCTTTAGGGTTGGGGTTTGTACACGATTTTGCTGTCAGTGTTCTAGGTCCACCAAGAGTCAATATTGAATGAATGTTGTAAACTCCAGTGTCAGTGAGCCATTTTACTGGGACACCACAGCATCAATGTTCTATTGTTCTGGGGACCGATGGTGTCGCTTTATTTGTTCTAGGACCTTTCAGTGTCACTGTCATCATTCTAGACATCAAAATATCACTGTGATCACGCGTAGACTTTGAGCGCTGCTTAAAGCTGGAGGATAACAGGTGTCCCCTCTCTGTCCCTACTCAGAGATTGGGAGCAGGCGTCAGGCACTAATTAAGAAGCATGGACATATGTGGGGTAAGACACCACTCAAAACCCAGTGTTTCAGATGTGAATATCGCTTTGTATGACCTCAGCCAGTGCTGCTCCAGCCACGTCCCCTGACATATTTAACCCCATCTACTGGGGCTTGGCCCCGGTAGGCGGGGCGAGTAACATCAGGGGGTGTGTCCGAAGCAGTACTTGCTGAGGCCATACACAACTATATTTAGATCCGAAGCACTGGGTCGGTTTTGAGCAGTGTCTTACACCCTATCAAAATACTGTCATTGTTCTATGACCCTGAAGTGTCGATTCCATCATTCTAGGACATTCAGATGCCACTATCATTGTTCTATGACCCTCAAGAGTCAATGTCATCATTCTAAGACATCAAAGTGTCATTGACATTTTATTGACCCTAAAATGTCAATGTGATTATTCTAGAATATCAAAGTGTCACTATCATTGTTCTATGACCCTCAAGTTTCAATGTCATCATTCTAGAACATCAAAGTGTCACTATTATTGCTCTATGACCCTCAAGTTTCAATGTCATCACTCTAGGACAGTGGTCTCCAAACTGCGGCCCGGGGGCCAGATGTGGCCCTTTGCTTGCTTTTATCCAGCCCTTGGGGCGCACTATTTCATCCACTGATACCAACAATGGGGCATAATTCCCCACCACTGAGACCAATGAAGGAGCACAATTCCTCCCAAATACACCAACGATGGAGCACAATTCCTCCTAATGACACCAACAATTGGGCAAAATGACATCAATGATGAGACACAATTCCTCCCACTAACAACGATGTGGCACTATTTATTCCCACTGACATTGGGGCTTTCTCTACTCCCATTGGCCACAGTCTGCCTCCCACCCCACCCCCCACTGACGCTAGAGATGGGGCACATCTCCTGCCAATGACACCAACGAAGGGGCATAATCCCACCCCCCCCACTGAGACCAATGAAGAGGCACAATTCCTCCTAATGACACCAACAATTGGGCCCAATGACACCAATTATAGGGCACAGTTCCTCATTGGGCCCAATGACACCAATGATGGGGCATGATTCTACCCAATGACACCGACAATGGGGCACAATTCCTACCACTGACAACAGTGATATAGCATTGTTTATTCCCACCAAAGTCGGGACCTTCTCTACTCCCTATGGCCACAGTTGGGCCTCCCTAAAGTCTGAGGAACAGTAAACTGACTCCTTTTTTAGAAAGTTTGGAGACCCCTGTTCTAGGACATAAAAGTGACACTTTCATTGTTCTATGACCCTCAAGTTTACTTGCATCATTCCAGAAGATCCAAATATCACTGTCATTGTATTATGACCCTCAAGTGTCAATGTCATCATTCTAGGACATGCCACTGTCATTGTTCTATGACCCTCAAGTGCCAATGTCATCATTCTAGGACATCAAAGTGTTACTGTCATTGTTCTATGACCCTCAATTGTCAATGTCATCATTCTAGGACATCCAGATGTCACTATCTTTGTTCTATGACCCCCAAGTGTCACTGTCATCATTCTAGGACATCAAAATGTCACTGTCATTGTTCTATGACCCTCAAGTGTCAATGTCATAATTTTACGACATCCAGGTGTCTCTCTCATTTCTTTACGGCCTTCAAGTGTGACTGTCATCATTCTAGGATGTCCAAGCGTCACTATCATTGTTCTATGACCCTTAAGCGTAGGTGTCTCATTGTTCTGGAATACCCAAATACCAATGTCATTGTATCACTAGGACCCCCAATGTCAGTGAGCCACTGTTGGAGGATGTTATTTAGTCATTGTGTGGGGTTTCCAGGTTTAAATATTAGCGTGAATTGTTCTGGCTCTAGATATGAGGAACATTCTTCCAATATGACAATATCCATCAGAATAAAATCAATTAGACAAATGAGACAAATGACTCCAATGTGCCTCCTTGGGATATTAGACATTAGCTCAGTACACACATTTTGTACACAGTCATGTGAGGACAAAACACAATTATATCTAAATTACACAGGAGAAACCAGAGACTGAACGTCCTACAAAATCATCTCAGCAGGAAAAAAAGTTTGGAAGCGGCACTATAATTCAGCCAGGTTATTGAGATTACATTAATATCAGGGTAATATACTTTGCAGCTCTCCAGGGAAACAGAAAATGGTCTAAAACATACTCAAGTTCCACCCTGCTATCACAACAAGAAAGAGCGTGAACACATTGCCCCTCTTAAGAGACCGAACTCTAGAAGAGTAGAAAAGAAAGTGTTATGTTTACACCATGAAATGTATCGTGTCGGAATTGGAAGAGACATTGGCAAATGAGAATAAATAGTGTTAAATCCATTAGTGAGCACACATGTTGTGTGCAAAATAATACAAAGTTAACAGCTAGTGGGGAGCGAGTGTGGGGGGATTGTAAATTCGATCCTCCCTCCCTAACAGCTCCTTCCATCATATTTTGCCAGATGCTAAAATTTGGCATCAACGAACAACTTTTACCTAAATGTATTTAGCAGTTTATTCATTAGCAGGCTTAGAGGAATTTCATTTTTTAATCATTTTGCAAATCACAATTTCCTGTTTTCGGTGTGCTCTGAGGATATCTGGGAAACTGCAGAAGATTTTGAAGGCCGTTTGAAGAATTTAGCAAAAGTCAGCATGGGAACCCAGTGCATGCCTTGTTAGACAGAGATAGTCACTACTTTTCTTTCAATTTTTCTTCATTTTTGGGAAAGAAAAACTTGTCAGTCTTCCAATTAACACCAAACACGTGCACCAAAAATCCACGTGAAGAATTCTGATAAAGAATTCAAACAGGGTCTTGACCCAACCTCTGAATGGACCTTTAGAAAGATCAAAAAGCAACTTTCCAAGCAGTTACATTTATAATAGACACTGTCTGTAGCTTTTCACTCTCCTGTAAAGCGAACAATGCTTCTATTAGTGTGCTGACATGCTATTCATTGTCTAGGGAGATTTTTTGACTGCAAGAATGGCAGGAACTCAGTGTGGAATCCATGGCTGAACATCAATTGTAGGTTAAAGATCCAAGCAGACAGTACAATGACTGACTTTAAAGCGGATTTTCACTACATCTGAGCACCACAAATCAAAAACTCTATTTAATATTCAAACAACCATATCCATCCATATCTTCATGCTTTATTTTGTTGGGAAATCACTTTGAAAAACACCCTCCAAGCATTTCCGGCCATGGCCATCTTGAGTAAGGGCAAATGGTTCATATAGCATTTACTTCCTGGAATCCATTTGCCCTTAGCTCAAGTATGCATGCAGGAAAGTGTGCTTAGCTGAGAAAACCCCTCCCGAAGACTCCTGGAAAGTATGACATCATTTGCCTAGGACAGGGGTCTCAAACTGGCGGCCATCCAGCTGTTGCAAAACTACAAGTCCCATGAGGCATTGCAAGGCTGACAGTTAAAAGCATGAATCCCACAGGCAGAGGCATGATGGAACTTGTAGTTTCGCAACAGCTGGTGTCCCGCCAGTTTGAGACCCCTGGCCTAGGCAATAATCCGGGAAGTAACCGAAGAAATGTGCTACACTTTAAACACACTTTTTAAAATTAAATGCTCCTTCTAAGTACTGATATTGATCACAATAAAGATCTGACTCTGCCATCTATCTATGTTCACCATATTTTGTAACCATAGAGGTAATGCAAGTTTCTAGCAAATATTCAGTATGCAACACACAAACCATCTAACAGCTTTCTTCCGCTGAAAGTTATGGAAGTCCACCGAGTCCGTAGAAACAGTAAGGTCAAGGCAGAAGTTTTGTCAACTGACAGCCAAGAAATTCTCATTTTCCTTAGAGATGGGGCCATAGGAGGAAGGTCACCACTCATCATTAGGGACTGGAACAAGGACAAGGAACTGGCTATCTCTGTACCAAACAAACAAAATTCCTCATTGCTACTTCCCTAATGGCACACAACCTTGCAATATGTGATTTTAATAAAAGTTTAATGTAAACAGGAATAAAAATCTGTACATTTTATACAGTAAATGTAAGTAGAGGAGTAGCAGGGATTTTTACGGTGCAAAAAAAGTCCAGAAAAAAGTTACTGTTTAGAAAAATATATATATTAATATTTTAATAAGTTCAAGGTTAAAAATACATAAAGAAATATTCACAATAATAATATGCAAATATGGTGGTCGCAAAAAGCAGGTTCGTATAGAGTAGATACATTGCACATTAACCTGACATGTTTCGCTGATTGCTTCTTCAGGGAATGTGCGAATGGAAACACAGATAATGTGAAAAAGCAATCTGAAGAAGCAATCAGCGAAACATGTCGGGTAATCGGGTATATTTCTAAACAATAACTTTTTCTGGACTTTTATTTATTTATTACTGTGAATATTTCTTTATGTATTTTTAACCTTGAAATTATTAAAATAATAATATATATTTTTCTAAACAATAACCTTTTCTGGACTTTTTTTGCACCGTAAAAATCCCTGCTACTCCTCTACTTAGATTTACTTTTTTATTTTGGGATGAGGTGCCATTTGATTGGGTGTTTAACCACTAATCAGACCAATTCTGTACTGTACATTTTATACAGTTTATCTTCTCAATGCATTTCGTATAATTGTTACCTCTAAAGTCCCATGCTACGGATAGGTTATATTTGGGGATGTGGTACATAGACCATAAATCAGTCCAACCACCAAACAATGGCTTTTACATTTTACAACCCATTCATAACCATGTTATTAAAGGTCAAGTATCCCTGCCTGTACAATGTGTCCATGTCAGAAACCATGAATCAGACCGAGACAGAAGTACAATTAAAACACGCTTGTTTAATAATAAAAATAAAAAGGTAAATAGAGTAAGCGTAGTCAAAGCATAGCCAGAGTTCAGTAACCGGATCAGGTAATCAGCCAGGCCAGAAGTCAGGGACCCAGTGGAACAGCAAGCAGGCAAAGGAGCCAGAAGGGAGGTCAGCAAAGCCAGTCTTTAAACAGGAATGCAGGAGATGGTTTCTTGTGATGTGACCAAGGCGAAGGCAGAGATGAAGTGAGCTGGAAAGCTTTAAGTAGGCAGGTCAGACGAGCAGGACCAGGAACAGCTGGGTAACTGTGGAGAGAGATGAGAGCTGGCAATTATCCGACAGCTGAGCGGCCAGCTCAGAGAAGGAAGGGCTGAGCCCAACCCTGACAGTCGACAAACCCCAATTTTATCCCAAAGGAACAATAGCAATAAATAAAGAAAATCATATCCGCTTCCCCGCCAGGCCTGTATGTATTTGCTGAACTTGCTACAATACTGTATATATCTATTACTGAGCTTGGACTCTGTGTGCTCACTGCCCACCGCATCATGCTGCGCCTAGCCCACAAGTATGCTCTCAGACACTGGTGGGACAAGGTCATTTAGAGCCCAGGGCGAACATGCCAAATTGTGCCCCCCCCAAAAAATGTATGGGCATTATGTGTCCCATCCCCACTTCCAACACAAATCCCCCCAAATCACAACTCCTAGCACACCCTCCCTAAATTGCCCTCCTAAAACAATTCCTACCCCCTGAAGCCCCCCAAATTCCCCTTTTTAACACACATTCCCTCCCCCCTAATCTCCTTGTGGTGCCCCCCTACCTCACATGATACCACAGTGCCCAGGCCAACGCCCCTCCTGCCCACCCCTTGTGCCGGCCCTCAGGGAAGCATGCCAATGCAACTGCTTTGACATATGTGCCCAATGCACACCAAAGCACAGAAGACCAATCACAGCTGAAATACCACAACCTGGTATGTGAGTGACAAGTGGCAGCTAGACATGAAGGGCCATGCCCTTGGCTGCTCAGACACAGGACCTTGAGGTACTGTAACACACTTCTGCAATTCAAATCTACAACAAAATCCAATCTCCCCCTTCATCAGTGCTGAGCCCCTGGATTTTGTTACAGAATACAATTTTTTTTATGAACTGTACAAACTGTGCGGTGCTCCTATCTCTTCAGCTTTTAGTCTTTTCTTCTAAAGGTCCAACTATAACTAGGCAAGAAGGATGTGTTGTTTTTTATTATTTTATTTTTTTGGATGGAGTTCTGCTTTAAGTTCTTTTGAGAGGGATTGTTGCTCCTTTTGCAGCCCCCACGGTTGATATGTTTTATTTGTTTGTGACAATTACACTTTTTTTTTTCTCTAATGCAGGGGTCTCCAAACTTTCTAAACAGGGGCCAGTTTACTGTTCCTCAGACTTTAGGGGGGCTGGACTTTGGCCATCAGGAGTAGAGAAGGTCCCAACTTTGGTGGGAATAAACAATGCCCCATCATTGTTGTCAGTGGTAGGAATTGTGCCCCATTGTCGGTGTCATTGTTTAGAATCTTGCCCCATCATTGGTGTCATTGGGCCCAATGAGGAATTGTGCCCCACCATTGGTGTCATTGGGCCCAATTGTTAGTGTTATTGGGAGGAATTGTGCCTCTTTATTGGTCTCAGTGGGGGGGGGGGGATTATGCCCCTTCGTTGGTGTCGATGGCAGAAGATGTGCCCCATCGTTAGTGTCAGTGGGGGGGGGGGGGGCAGACTGTGGCCAATGGGAGTAGAGAAGGTCCCAATGTCGGGGGGGGGGGGATTACCGTATGCCCCATTGTTGGTATCAGTGGATAAAATAGTGGCCGGATAAAAGCAAGCAAAGGGCCACATCTGGCCCCCGGGCCGCAGTTTGGAGACCACTGCTCTAATGCATTTATTCTATGATCAAACACAAAACATGAAAAATATATTATATTTTATATAAGGTGGAGGTTTTCATGGGAAGTATTGTAGGCAATTTTTCTTCTCAGTTCTCAAGTATTTCAACAAAGGTAAAAATAAACTGGCAACTCTGCAGATTTCCAGACTTTATATCCATTTTTACAGAACAGATAAATCTGATTATACCATTGTACAGCCAATGTCGTCTATTATTTTCAGGAGAGAATTTGGGGAAGGAATTCTCTTCCATGTGAAGATTTTTTTTTTTCCACTTGTTCACTTTTTTATTTTTTTTCCCACCAGGCTTTACATTTATATTCCAACTTTCCAGGTCAAAGGAAGAGGCATTAGAGTGTAAGCTTCTCTGGTGCAGAGACTGATGTGACTGGCTCAGTGTTCTCTCTACAGCAATATAGATAATAATAGCGCAGCACTCCTCATGCAAAAAACTAAACACCAAACGAATACCAAATTAAAAAATATAAGAGGGCCTCTCTCATTAATGTGCACAAATAATACATTTGTGAATCAAATAATATCATACAGTGCCTTGAAAAAGTATTCACACCCCTTGAAATTTTCCACATTTTGTCATGTTACTTCCACTTCACAATTATATGCCACTTTGTGTTGGTCTATCACATAAAATCCCAATAAAATACATTTATATTTTTGGTTGTAACATGACAAAATGTGGAAAGTTTCAAGGGGTATGAATACTTTTTCAAGGCGCTGTATGTGTGCTCCCCTTATGCTCAAACAAAAACTATATTATATCTAAACAATGCACAAATTGTTAAAACCAAAGAGGTGTTTCAAGCCCTTTAAAAAAAATGTGAATAAAAAATGTGCACTCTTGTGAACGGTCCCGAACAGTTTTCCAATCCAAAATTAATATGGAGGTTTCTTAATTCCACTCTTCTTATTAGGTGTTTAAAAAAAACAAAACAAAAAGAAAAAAAAGCTAAAGACACCAGCTGAGATCTATCAGTAATTAGAAAGCAATCCTGCCCCATTGGCAGTGAAAATTAATAACTGGTTCTGTCTCAACTGATGGCCTATAAAAAGGTGTCTTATTACCAAGGTGTCACCCAAGAAACATCTCATGATGGGTAAAAGCAAAGAGCTCTCTCAAGACCTTCACAACCTTATTGTTGCAAAACACACTGATGCATTGATTACAGAAGGATTTCTACACTTCTGAATGTTCCAGTGAGCACTGTTGGGGCCATATTCCAGAAGTGGAAAGAACAACATTTCACCATAAAGCAGCCTTGACCAGGTGTTCCTCCCAAGATTTCTGACAGAGGAGTGAAAAGAATTATCAGAAGAGTTGTCCAAGAGCCAAGGACCACTTGTGGAGAGCTTCAGACTCCACGCAAGACTCCATTGCTGAAGAAAAAACATATTGAAGCTCTTATAAAGTTTGCTGCACAACATTTAGACCCCTTTCTCACATTGAGGGGTTTTACAGGTGCTACAAAAATAGCATAGCGCCTGTAAAGTGCCTCTCCTGTCTCTCCAGTGTGAAAGCCCGAGGGCTCTCACACTGGAGCGGTGCGCTTGCAGGACGGTAAAAAAACTCCTGCAAGCAGCATCTTTGGAGTGGTGAAGGAGCGGTGTGTTTGGGGTCGTTTTCATGTTGTAATACTGCCCTGCGGCCCAGTCTATGAATTAGGGTTGTCCCGATACCACTTTTTTAAGACCGAGTACAAGTACCGATACTTTTTTTCAAGTACTCGCCGATACCGATTACCGATTTTTTTTTAATGTCACGTGACAGTGTTTTGTTTTTTTTTTTTTTTTTTTAACAGTGTTTTCTTTTTTTTTTTTTTTTGGGGGGTGAACGGTGTATGTGTGTGTGTGTGTGTTTTTTTTTTTTTTTTTACAATTTTTATTTTTTACAATAATATTTTTTTTATTCTTTATATGTTTTTTTTTTTTGTTTTTGTTTTTTTTTTTTAATCAGCCCTGTTGGGGGGCTTTGGTGAGATATCAGGGGTCTTAACAGACCTCTGATATCTCCCCCTCGAGACAGAGAAAGAGACCGAGGATAGAGATTCCCCAGTCCCTTTCTCTGCAGCCTCAGCTGCACTGAGAATGAATGGAGAGAATACAGCGGCTCCTCTCCATTCATAAACTGACACATCGTAATCACAGGAGGTTACAATGTTTCAGTTATGTGAATGGACAGAGTCAGCTGACTCTGTCCATTCACACAGCAGAGAGAGACAGCAGAACGGAGGGGACAGAGAAGGAGAGGGGAACGGAGGGGACAGCGGAGAGACACAGGGAAAGAGAGAGGAATGGAGGGGGACAGCGGAGGGGGACAGAGGAAAGGAGGGGGCATGGAGGAGGATGCAGTGACAGTCAGCGGTGAGCGATCACCGCTGTATGTCACTAAAGCTGCTGAAAGCCGCTGGGGGAGAATCTTGTAACTCCCCCACGCGCCGATCACAGCTGTCTTCCAGGTACCGGCGGAAGCATCGGGAGCATTTGCCCGAGTACAAGTACTTGGGCAAATGCTCGGTATCGGTGCCGATACCGATACTAGTATCGGTATCGGGACAACCCTACTATGAAGGGAGGGGATCATGCTCTGCTTCAGTATGTCACAGTACATGTTGGGATTCATGGTTCCCTCAATGATCTGTAGCTCCCCAGTGCCGGCAGCACTCATGCAGCCCCAGACCATGACACTCCCACCACCATGCTTGACTGTAGTCAAGACACACTTGTCTTTGTACTCCTCACCTGGTTGCCGCCACACACGCTTGTCACCATCTGAACCAAATAAGTTTATCTTGGTCTCATCAGACCACAGGACATGGTTCCAGTAATCCATGTCCTTAGTCTGCTTGTCTTCAGCAAACTGTTTGCAGGCTTTCTTGTGCATCATCTTTAGAAGAGGCTTCCTTCTGGGACGATAGCCGTGCAGACCAATTTGATGCAGTGTGAGGCGTATGGTCTGAGCACTGACAGGCTGTGACCCCCCACCCCTTCAACCTCTGTAGCAATTCTGGCAGCACTCATACATCCATTTCCCAAAGACAACCTCTGGATATGACGCTGAGCACGTGACCTCAACTTCTTTGGTCCACCATGGTGATGCCTGTTCTGAGTGGAACCTGTCCTGTTATACCACTGTATGATCTTGGCCACCGTGCTGCTGCTCAGTTTCAGGGTCTTGGCAATCTTCTTATAGCCTAGGCCACTTTATGTAGAGCAACAATTCTTTTTTTCAGATCCTCAGAGAGTTCTTTGCCATGAGGTGTCATGTTGAACTTCCAGTGACCAGTATGAGAGAGTGAGAGCGATAACACTGAATTTAACACACCTGCTCCCAATTCACACCTGAGACCTTGTGACACTAACGTGTCACATGACACCGGGGAGGGAAAATGGCTAATTGGGCCCAATTTGGACATTTTCACTTAGGAGTGTACTCACTTTTGTTGCCAGCGGTTTAGACATTCATGGCTGTGTGTTGAGTGATTTTGAGGGGACAGCAAATTTACACTGTTATACAAGCTGTACACTCACTACTTTACATTGTAGCAAAGTGTCATTTCTTCAGTGTTGTCACATGAAAAGATAGAATAAAATAACAAAAATGCGAGGGGTGTACTCACTTATGTCAGATACTGTATATATATATATATATATATATATATATATATATATATATATATATATATATATATATATATTTTTTTTTTTTTTTTTTTTTAGAGCAAAACAATCCTGACAATTTTTTAATAAATGTATTTTTTTTTTCCTAAATGAAAAATAAGCCGATGGGAAGGGAGGTGAGTAGGAAGGGAGGTGGGTACAGAGAAGGGTGTGGGCGTTCATGGAAGGTGTGTTCAGCTCCCTGTGCTCCTGCCTTTCGTTCGGCTCAGGATCGTTCCGGGTCTCTTTGCAAAGTGTAAATACTCATACTGAGAGGACTCACTAGTACATTATTAAACTACAGTCAGGTTAATGGTCTCACAGCTTATATAATTCTGACTTCAAGAACAGCCAGGCCTCCGCTCAGCAAAGGTGATTGGGTGACGGGGAAATATGTTCACCTAATCAGCCGTATAGGGTTGCACGCGAGTCGTCAATATTATGTTTCCGAGTCCCAGCCAAGTGCTGTTTGAATGGCCCGTCTGTTTTCGGACACGGGAGCTCTGCGGCTGGTCTGCGACAAAACTCGCACTCTTGCATGAATGGCGGGGCTTGTGCTGCAAAGTTGTCTTTGGTCGGGATGTTAACATTCACTCTCCGCATTCCTCAGGTGTTCAGAGGGAATGGCAAGTCACAGTGGCTGGATTCTAAGAAAGGACCGGCTTGTTCTTCCTTTAAGAAAAACTCTTGAATCATGTATGGACACGTTGCACAGATCCCTTTCCCCTTGCTAATAGAATTCCATGTTTAAAGATAAATCTGAAAACAGAAATTAATAAATGTATCAGAGACATGGCTAAAGCATCCAGGACACATAGCAGAGTCTGTACGGGTTCTTCAGGTCAGCGCCTCTGCTTCTTCTTCTTCTTATACACCATATAGACCAAAGCAAATTTCTTTACATTTCCGTTATGTGCCTATTTATTTGGCATTTTTTTTTTCTTTAGCCATTACTTATCCACATTCACCCCCTTCCAGCCCAGGCCAATTTTCAGCCATGTCACACTTTGAATGTCAATTACTCAGTCATGCAACACTATACGTACCCAAATTACATTTTTATATTTTTTTTTTTCCGAGACAGATAAAGCTTTCTTTTGGTGGTATTTAACGTCTTCAACGCCAGATATTTTCAACCCCTTCCTGCCCAGGCCAATTTTCAGCTTTCAGCGCTGTCACACTTTGAATGACAATTGCGCGGTCATCCAACACTGTATCCACATGGAATTATTAACATTTTTTTTTCACACAAATAGAGCTTTCTTTTGGTGGAATTTAATCACTACTGTTTTTTTTTTCTTTTTTTTTCTTTTTGCAAAACAAACAAAAAAAAAGAAAACGAAAAATTTGAAAACAAAACACGCTTTTCTTCATTTTTGTTATAAAATTTTGCAAATAAATAATCTTTCTTCATAAATTTAGGCCAAAATGTATTCTGCTACATTTCTTAGGTGAAAATAACCCAAATAAATGTATATATATTGATCAACCTGATGTACTGACGGCCTATCTCATTTCTTGAGGCACGAAAATGCCAGAACGGTATAAATACTCCCCAAAATCACCACTTTTTAGAAAGTAGGCAGTCCAGGTATTTAGTAAGAGGCATGGCAAGTTTTTTGAAGTTGTAATTTTTTTGTGTCACATTTTTTGGAAAATTAAGAAATAATTAAAAAATTTTTTTTGCATACTGTCACCAGTGCAGTACAGCGTCATCATATAACTGGTGTGGCGGTGATCAGGCATACTGACTGCTGACATTATGTAATAAAAAAAATAAAAATAAAAAAAATTCAATTTTTTATCGTACTATATTTTTTCTTTTATTTTACTTTTTTTTTTTACATACTGTGACCAGAGAAGTACAGTCAATAGAGTGTCACCGTAGTGACATTGTGCTACTCTGGGAAGGTAATCAGTATTTATTTGCTTTACACTAGCATTGCTTATAACAGTGATGATCACTGTTACAAGCAATCATTTTTATGAACGTCATCCATTCATTGCCAATGCAGGGCCATCTTTAAGGCAGGGCAAAAGGGGCAGCTGCCCTGGGCTCTGTCATTGTTGTGGGGCCCAAAGCAGCTGCCTCATACTTTCCAACTATCCCAGTTTAAATTCCCTTGTCCCTTGAGGTTTTAGTCCCTTGCTGTGTCCTGATATCTCAGTGTGAAGTGCTGCTACTAATGCTGCCCAGCTCTGCCCTATTGTTGTGTACAGATGACTCACCTGCAGACCCTGTGTTTACATCTAAATAACCGGCATTCATATATCAATAGCTGCAGCATAAATATGTAAATAAAGGGCGGCATTCATATTTATATCTTGCCCCTTGCAGTGAGGAGATGATGTGCTGTAACCTCTAGCAACCAATCAGTGAGCAGTATTACTGTACAGTAATCTATAGCAACCAATCAACAAGCAGAAATCATGTGCTGTAACATCTAACAACGAATCAGTGAGCCGTAATGTGTGCTGTAACCTCTAGCAACCAGTCAGTCAGCAGTAATGATACACAGTAACCTCTGGCAACCAATCGCAATCGCTGCCTGATCTGATCCAGTAAACTGATTTTAAGCCTAGCTGCTATTTATTGTTTATTTATTTATGTCTCAGAGCAGGTGGAGAGAGAAACTGTATGGGGGGCCCAAGAAAAAGTTTGCCCAGGGTCCAATTAATATTAAAGACGGCCCTGTGCCATTGTGTACTATAGTAATAGCTGTGATTGGCCACAGCTATCACATGGTACAGATGTGCTGTGATCGGCCCTGTGTGTACCATGTGATCACTGTGACCAATCACAGAGATCATCACAAAAGTACACAATGAATGGCTGTAAATGAAAGCCAATCGTTGAGTGCAAATTACATTTGGTCACAGCGATCACATCATACGGTGCAACGATTTGTCATCCGCTGTGTCCGGTGTTATCCTTATTATGTAAACTAATAATCACATCACTCCCCCCCCCCCTCCTTATCATATAATGGAGATGAGGAGACATAGTCCATAGTCAAAAAATAAAAAAAGATCAGCACACCCAAAAGAGAAAATCAAATATTTAGTGAAGTCTCAATGACAAAACAATAAAAATTACCAACATATAAGAAACTCTCTAGTACCCTTTCTCATGGTAAAAAGTCCAGCCTGGGTGGCAGTCATGGCTCCCTCCATGCATACAGTGGAGGAGTGAGCGTTGTCACCCTAAGACAGGAAGTGGGGTTTTTTTGGACAGGACGTGTTTTATTCGCAGGTCTTAAATAAAGGGTGAAAAAAAATAAAAATAAAACGAATGCAGCCACCACATCTAAGGACTGATAAGAGCCAGTATATTACATTTTTCTTTTCGGGTTTAGATATGCTTTAATGCAGTGGTCTCTAAACTTTGGCCCAGGGGCCGGATGTGGCCACTTTGGCCCTTAGGGCACTTTTCCTCTCACTGATGCAAGACACTATTCCTCTCACTGACACCACAAATGGGGCATAAATCCTGTTACGGACCTCAACAACGGGGCACTATTTCTCCCATTGACAATGGTGGGGTACTATTCCTCCCACCGATACCAGTGATGGGGCACTGTTCCTCCCACTGACACCAACAATGGGGCACTATTTCTCCAATTGACACCAACGATGGGGCACTATTTCTCCCAACTGACACCAATGATGGGGCACTATTCCTCCCACAGATACCAACAATGGGGCACGATTCCTCCTCCCACTGTCACCAATGATGGGGGACTATTCCTTTCAATTGACACCAATGATGAGGCACTATTCCTTCAATGACTCCAATGATGAGGCACTATTTCTCCCAACTGACACCAATGATGGGGCACTATTCCTCCCATGATACCAATGATGGGGCACTGTTCCTCTCACGGATACCAACAATGGGGCACGATTCCTCCTCCCACTGACACCAATGATGGGGGACTATTCCTTTCAATTGACACCAATGAAGAGGCACTATTCCTTCAATGACTCCAATGATGAGGCACTATTTCTCCCATAGACACCAATGATGGGGCACTATTCCTCCCACTAATACCAATTCATCCCACTGACACCAACGATCGTACATTATTCCTCCCCCTAATGCCAAAAATGCACTGTTTACTCCCACTGATGCCAGGACTTTTTCTTCTCCCACTGACCACAGTCCGGCCCCCCTAAAGTCTGAAGGACCGTAAACCGGGCCCTTTGTTTAGGAAGTTTGGAGACCCCTGCTTTAATGGATGAGAAATATCAGCTGAATTATTTTCTTTTTCTCCTTGTTTTCTGGTTTCACTGCAAAATATAAAAAAAAAACAATTCTCTACAGCTGTGCATCATGTGAGAATTTAAATTCTGAAGCCAAAGTAACTGATCAATGCAATCTAGTAATTTGTTCTGCCAAACTCCCATGGCTTTCGGCCTATCAAAGCTTCTCCATTGTTCTGCCTGGCAGATGACCCGGTCTAGTCTGCTGATATCAGAGCAGTAAATATTTTTCTGGAGGACGGTTGAAATTGTCTACTTTGTTGTGTCTGTCTATTGTTTGTTGTGGAGACGGGACACATGACTAAAGCAAGAGACCGACAAATCTCCTTCTAGTCCATCTCAGGTCAGGTGGAGGCATTGTGTGGATGTAGATGATGGTTCCATAGATTGGGTGAGGCTCACCTCCACACGCATCCATTGTCATGGACACACTAGATTAGTTCTGGGAAAATGACCGGGCTGCCCTCTTCCCAGGGGATATCGGAACACGGGACAAGCTTGTACTGAGCTTGCCAAGTCAAGACAAAAGCAGATTTGTTGCGTTTTGCATGGCTATCTTCTCTGAATGCCCAATGGGGTGGAAATGCTGTTTGAGATAATTAAAATTCTAATCTGTGTAGGAAACCTGCTCCTCCCTAGAATTCATCTCACAAGTGTCTACAAATCACATCTGTGATAAGTCTTCTGAATCAGCCATGCGTTTGTTCATTACAGTCTTGGTTAGCGGATGATCCTTAAAGCAGAACTCCATTACAGCTTCATGTTCTGTATGCAGGGACGCTTTATATACCATTGTGGAACCTTCCAGTTGTGCAACATTAAGCCTCAGCAGCCACTTACTGTCTAGGCCAGGGGTCTGCAAACTTTCCAAACAAATGATCAGTTTATTGTCCTTCAGACTTTAGCAGGGCCAGACGGTGGTCAGTGGGAGTGGATAATGCCTCAGGCTGGGTGGTGGGAGTGAAAAAAAATACACAACACGTGTGTTTAGGAGGAGGAGGAACAGTGCCCCATCATTGGTTTTAGTGGGAGGAAAAATGCCCATCATCGTTGGTGTCAGTGAGCAGAATATTGCCCCAACATTGGTGTCAGTGGAAAGAATAATGCCCCATCATTGGTGTCAGCGTGAGGAATAGTGCCCCATCGTTGTTGTCATTGGGGGAAATAGTGCTTAGTAATTAGTGTCAGTTGGGAGAATAGTGCCCCATTGTTGGTGTCGGTGAGGGGGATAGTGTCCCTTCATTGGTGTCAGTGGGAGGAATAGTGTCCCATCAATGGTGTCAGTGGGAGGAATAGTGGCCCATGACTGGTGTCAGTGGGAGGAATAGTGCCCCATCATTGGTTTTAGTGGGAGGAAAAATGCCCTCATCGTTGCTGTCAGTGGGCAGAATATTGCCCCAACATTGGTGTCAGTGGGAAGAATAATGCCCCATCATTGGTGTCAGTGGGAGGAATAGTGCTCAGTAATTAGTGTCAGTTGGGAGAATAGTGCCCCATTGTTGGTGTCGGTGGGAAGAATAGTGTCCCATCACTGGTGTCAGTGGGAGGAATAGTGCCCCATCATTGGTTTTAGTGGGAGGAAAAATGTCCTCTTCATTGGTGTCAGTGGGCAGAATAGTGCCCCAACATTGGTGTCAGTAGGAAGAATAATGCCCCATCACTGGTGTCAGCGGGAGGAATAGTGCCCCATTGTTGGTGTCAGTGGGAGGAATAATGTCCCATCATTGGTGTCAGTGAGAGGAATAGTGCCCCACCATTCACATCAGTGGGTAGTACCCCATCATTGAGGTCAGTAGGAGAAATATTGCCCCATCCTTGGTGTCAGTGAAATGAAAAGTGTCCCATAATTGGTGTCAGAGGAAGAATTAATGCTCCGTCATTGGTGTTAGTAGGAGGAATAATACCCCATTGTTAGTGTCAGAGGGAGGAATAGTGCTTTGTGCCAGTGAGAGGAATAGTGCCCCAAGGTCCAGATAAAGGCAAGCAAAGGGCCACATCTGGCCCACAGGCTACAGTTTGGAGTCCACTGGTCTAGGCCAAATTTTGTTTTAATGCCCCCCACCCCTTGGCTCTCAGTAGTACAGGGGTGATGAAATGATGCTGCCACCACAGTCAGTGGTCATTACTATTGGCCTGATGTCACGACTCTCACCAAGGACAAAGTGGCTGAGCAGAATTTACGATTACAACTGGGTGGATGGTGGACATGGAGGATTCAGCTGGCCACTCATTTAGTGCTGGTGAGAACCCTGATAGCAGCCGAGGCACAGATTCTAAGCCTTTACCAGAGCTCTTAGTGATGGAGATGTTGCACTGTGGTGGTATCCAGGTTGTAGTCCTCCAGCTCAGCCAAGCAGGTTGCAACCAAGAGCAGGTGAAACTCACTTGCAGGGCTGCTGTTATAAATCAAGGGGCACAGCAAAGCCTACCTAACCCGCTCTTCATACTGAAGCTATCCCCTGTACCCTGCAGCAGCTGGCAGGATGAAAAGGAGAAGATGCCGTCAGCACTGCTGGAGGGGCACATAGGGCAGCAGGGGCAAGGAAGTTATCTACAGGATTGGTGTGGACGGGGGCATTTACTAGAACAGATCCCCTGTAGTTACCCCCTGCAGCAACTGAAAGCTGGTGGGAGGAAGAGGAGATAAAGCCGACAGGGCTGCGAAGAAGCGGGGCCCAGGCAACAGGGCGAAGGGAGAATCTGGTCATGGACAGGAGGGGGTGATCAGTGTGGAAGATGGCAATTACAGGAACCAATGCCTTATATACAACAGCTGAAAGCCAGTGGGAGCAAGAGGAGTAAAAGCCAGCTTTCAGCTGCTGCAGGGAGACCCATACAGGGGATAGTTTCCTGCAATTTTCACCCCACTGCACCAGTCGCTCCCTCCTTTCCATGATCAGATTTCCCTGGGCTCTGTACAGTAGGACCAGTGGTACCCCCTTATCAGCGGCCCTGCACAGGTGCAGATAACAAGGCCGGCTCAAGTCACAGGACAACTGATGCAGAAAAACTAGTAACAAGCAGAGGTGCAAAGAGGGACACATAGGTGAAAGAAGACAGAATGCAGGTAGGAGTGCGTAGAGTGAACAAAGGTGAATACAGGTAGAGAGACACAAGGTAGGGAGCAAGCTGGAACAGACTAGGAGCAAGGCTGGAAGAAACAGAATGCTGGAGAACGCAAGAGGCAAAGAGAAACACTAAGAGAATGAAGGGCGGTCTGGCTGCTAGGACGCATCACTCCAACATTGAGCAATCCACACGCTTGCCCTTTAACACAGCGCCCCCTCTAGGATTGGTAGAAAGCTGGGACCTGCAGACAAAGGTGGCTCTAGGCTTTGTGAGGCCTTAGGCAAAACTCAGGCACGAGGCCCCACTCACACCCATAATAGGAAAAATAATTCAAGTGATAAAAATTAACTGTATAAGGAGGGTAATTGGACACAGTACAGGGGGGAGCAGGAGGACACAGCACAGGGGAAGGGTAAGTGGGCACAGTACAGGGGGAAGGAGGGCACAGCACAGGGAGGGTATGTGGGCACAGTAGAGGGGGCAGGAGGGTATAGTAAAGGAGGGAGCAGGAGGACACAGCACAGAGGGAGGGTAAGTGGGCACAGTACAGGGGGAGCAGGAGGGCATAGCGAGGATGGTAATTGGGCACAGTACTGGGGCAGGAGGGTACAACAGAGGGGGGATGGTAAGTAGACACAGTACAGGGGGCAGGAGGGTACAGTACAGGGGGGAGCAGGAGGGCACAGCACAGGGAGGAGGGTAAGTGGGCACAGTACAGGGAGGAGGAGGGTACAGCACAGGGGGGATGGTAAGTGGGCACAGTACAGGGGCAGGAGGGTACAGTACAGGGGGAGCAGGAAGGCATAGCACGGGGGGAGGGTAAGTGGGCACAGTAAAGGGGGCAGGAGGGCACAGTACAGGGGGAGGGTAAGTGGGCACAGTACAGGGGGCAGGAGGGTACAGTACAGGGGGGAGCAGGAGGGTACAGAATAGGGGGTAAGTGGGCACAGTACAGGGGCAGAAGGGTACAGTACAGGGAGGAGGGTAGGTGGGCACAGTACAGGGGGCAGGAGGGTACAGTACAGGGGGAGCAGGAAGGCACAGCACAGGGGGTAAGTGGGCACAGTACAGGTGGCAGGAGGGTACAGTACCAGGGGAGCAGGAGGGCACAGAACAGGGGGGGGGGAATAAGTGGACACAGTGCAGGAGGAGGGTGAGTGGGCACAGCACAGGGGGAGGGTAAGTGGGCACTGTACAGGGGGAGTGTAAGTGGGCACAGTACACGGGCAGGAGGGTACAGTACAGGGGGAGCAGGAAGGCACAGCACAGGGGGTAGGATGGCACAGCACAGGGGGAGGGTAAGTGGGCACAGTACAGGGGCATGAGGGCACAGCACATGGGGAGGGTACAGTGCAGGAGGAGGGTGAGTGGGCACAGCACAGGGGGCAGGAGGGCACAACACAGGGGGAGGGTAAGTGGGCACAGTACCGGGGCAGGAGGGTACAGTATGGGGGGAAGGGTAAGTGGACACAGGACATGAGAGTAAAGTAAAGGAGGGAGCAGGAGGGCACAGCACAGAGGGAGGATAAGTGGGAACAGAACAGGGGGAGCGGAAGGAAAGAAGGATACCCCTTACATCAGAGTGCCCCCCCTAGACACCTCATTAGCTCACAGTCCCCTTATATCAGTGCCCCCTCTTCCTTAGAGATCTCCAGAGATCATAGAGACCCCCCTTATAGCAGCACCGCAGCACCCCCTGCCCTCTTTAAGATCTCAATTTATATTGCCTTACCGGCAGGAATCAGGTATCGCTGCAAGCAAGGTGTGAGAGCCAAAGTTGGGGGGTGGAGCTGAGAGGTGGAGCAGTTCTACAGATTTCTCCTGACTGCGTATACAGGGGCAGATGCAAAAAGGACGACCAAGGCGGGCGGGGAGAGAGGCGCCGAGCGGAGGAACCAGAGATCGATTACAACAGACTGGCACAGCTAAGAATCCTCATTGAGTGGAGCGCAGTGCCGGAAGTTCGGGACTTGGTCCGACACTGGCTTCATCCCCCGATGGGTCAGCGGGGCAGACAGGAGAAGTGGGCGGAAGGAGGAGCAGCAGCAGCATTAGCAGCTCTCTCTCCTCTCCTGCTTGTGAGGGGAGGGTGGCAGTGTCAGCGCTGGCTCTGAGCGCCTCTCCCTGGCTGTGATCTAGAGCTGTCAGTGAGCTTTGATCACCCAGTAAACAGCCCGCTATCTCTCCAAGTAGCGGTGAGCGGACTCAGCACTGTGCTGATGGCGGGAGGGATCCGCCATCAACACAGCTCTTTAATTAGGCAAACTAGGCAGCCGTGAGGCCCCTGTGAGCGCAAGGCCTTAGGCGACCGCCTAATTTGCCTAATTAGAGAGCCGCCTCTGCCTGCACACAGAGAGGAAGACTCAGCACTGGAGCCTGGAACAGCAAACGTGACACCAAAACAGCACAGCAGCCAAGCCCACAGCAGCTTGAACTGCACAGACTTCTGGAACATGCAGTCCCTGCGTCACCACTGCTCCTTTGCCACCGCCATACTACAGGAAGAATGAAACTTTAGTGGTCACATGACCATTACATTACATTCCAAAAGAGGTATTTTGCAAAGAATTAAAGGTGATCTTCACATTTCATTCAACTTTAAACAGTTAATTTTGACCAAACTGATCCAACCGAGTCATTTTCTTCACTAGCAGTTGCAGCGGCTGTGTTACATAGTTACATAGTTACATAGTTAGTCAGGTTGAAAAAAGACACAAGTCCATCCAGTTCAACCATAAAAAAAAAAAAAAATCGTACAATCCAATATACCCAATACTATACCCACAGTTGATCCAGAGGAAGGCAAAAAACCCCAGCAGAGCATGCTCCAATTTGCTACAGCAGGGGAAAAAATTCCTTCCTGATCCCCCAAGAGGCAATTGGATTTTCCCTGGATCAACTTTACCTATAAATGTCAGTACCCAGTTATATTATGTACATTTAGGAAAGTATCCAGGCCTTTCTTAAAGCAATCTACTGAGCTGGCCAGAACCACCTCTGGAGGGAGTCTATTCCACATTTTCACAGCTCTTACTGTGAAGAAACCTTTCCGTATTTGGAGATGAAATCTCTTTTCCTCCAGTCGTAAAGAGTGCCCCCTTGTCCTCTGTGTTGACCGTAAAGTGAACAACTCAACACCAAGTTCACTATATGGACCCCTTATATATTTGAACATGTTGATCATATCCCCCCTTATTCTCCTCTTCTCAAGAGTGAATAAATTCAGTTCCTCTAATCTTTCCTCATAGCTGAGCTCCTCCATGCCTCTTATCAGTTTGGTTGCCCTTCTCTGCACTTTCTCCAGTTCCCCAATATCCTTTTTGAGAACTGGTGCCCAAAACTGAACTGCATATTCCAGATGAGGTCTTACTAATGATTTGTACAGGGGGGCAAAATGGTATCTCTCTCTCTGGAGTCCATACCCCTCTTAATACAAGAAAGGACTTTGCTTGCTTTGGAAACCGCAGCTTGGCATTGCATGCTATTATTGAGCTTATGATCTACCAAAACCCCCAGATCCTTCTCCACTACAGATTCCCCCAGTTGTACCCCCCCTAGCATGTATGATGCATGCATATTCTTAGCCCCCAAGTGCATAACTTTACATTTCTCAACATTAAACCTCATCTGCCACATAGACGCCCAATTAGACAGGGCATTGAGGTCAGCTTGTAAATTGGAGACATCCTGTAAGGACGTTATTCCACTGCATAGCTTGGTGTCATCTGCAAAGACAGAAATGTTACTTTTGATCCCAGACCCAATATCATTTATAAAGATATTAAAGAGTAATGGTCCCAGCACTGAACCTTGGTGTACACCACTGATAACCTTAGACCATTCAGAGTAAGAATCATTAACCACAACTCTCTGAATTCTGTCTTTTAGCCAGTTTTCTATCCATTTACAAACTGATATTTCCAAGCCTGTAGACTTTAACTTACACATGAGCCGTGTGTGCGGAACTGTATCAAACGCTTTTGCAAAATCCAAGTATACCACGTCCACAGCCACCCCTCTGTCCAAGGTTTTACTTACCTCTTCATAAAAAGAAATCAGGTTTGTCTGACAACTTCTGTCTTTCATGAATCCATGCTGTCTGTTGCTTAAAATGTTTTTGTCCAGCAAGAACTCGTCTATGTGGTCTTTTATTAAACTCTCCAGTATCTTCCCGACTATAGAAGTTAAACTAACAGGTCTATAGTTACTTGGTAAAGACTTTGATCCCTTTTTAAATATAGGCACCACGTTCGCCCTGCGCCAATCAAGTGGTACTATTCCCGTCATTAATGAGTCCCTAAAAATGAGATACAATGGCTTTGAAATTACAGAGCGCAATTCTTTTAGGATCCGTGGGTGGATGCCATCAGGTCCAGGTGCTTTATCCACCTTTATTCTGTCTAAATATTTCTGGACCATATCCCTTTTGAGCCATTGTGGATCATTGGGGGCTGTGTCAATACCACCCCCCTTATGGACATGAGCTTCCCCATGCTCTTTTGTATACACAGAGCTGAAAAAAGTATTTAATAAATTAGCCTTCTCCTTGTCCCCAGTCACCCACTCTAGATTATTTTGTAAAGGGCCTACATGCTCAGACCTGACCTTTTTACTATTAATATATTTGAAGAATTTTTTGGGGTTTGTCCTACTATTTTTTGCGATCTGTCGTTCATTTTGAATTTTTGCACCCTTGATTTCCTTTTTACATATTCTGTTAAATTTTTTGTAGCATTTAAACGACACTAGTGTTCCTTCATTTTTATATTTTTTAAAAGCTCTTTTCTTATTGTTTATAGCTTTTCTAACTTTGACCGTGAGCCACATAGGTTTTATTTTTAGCCTTTTAAACGTATTGCCCATGGGAATATACTTTGCAGTGAGGTCCCAAACAGTCTTTTTGAAGAATTCCCATTTCTGTTCTGTGTTTATCGCTGCCAATATTCCCTCTCAGTCTAAGTCCTTGAGAGCAGCCCTCATCCTTGGAAAATTTGCTCTCTTGAAGTTAAGTGTTTTTATCTTTCCCTTATGTATTTCTTGTTTACAGCTAACATCAAATGAAATCATGTTATGGTCACTGCTACCCAGGTGTTCCTTTATCTGAACGTTAGTAATAAGCTCTGCATGGTTTGAGATTACCAGGTCCAACAGGGCTTCATTCCTAGTTGGGGCCTCAATAAACTGGACCATAAAATTGTCCTGTACTAGGTTTATAAATTTTTGCCCTTTAACTGTCCCAGCAGTGCCATTACTCCAGTCAATTTCTGGGTAGTTAAAATCCCCCATTATTATCACTGTCCCAGCCCTTGCAGCCCTTTCCATCTGTGCAAGGAGCCGAGTCTCCACCTCCTCGTTAACATTGGGTGGTCTATAACAAACTCCAATGATTAACTTTTAACTACAATCATCTATATGCAGTTCCACCCATAATGCTTCAGACTCATCACACTCTCCATCACTCAGGTCCTCTTTCACACTTGCTTTGAGATCACTTCTCACATAGAGACAGACCCCGCCACCTTTCCTTTTTACCCTGTCTCTCCGAAAGAGTGCATAGCCAGGAATATTAAAAGCCCAGTCATGTGAGGATTGAAGCCAAGTTTCAGCAATACCGATTACATCATAGTTCACCTCATGCACCAGAGCTTCCAACTCACCTATTTTGCTTGGCAGACTTCTGGCATTGGTGAACAAACACTTTAATGCATTATTACATTTTGGTCTGGTGTTATTCATATAATTTTTAGTAGTACAAATGGCACTACAGTTTCCAATGGCTGTTTGCAACATGGGAAATTTCTTGACACCTGCCATAACCCTTCCCCCATCTGTCCCCATTCCACCCTCCATTAATGTCTGACCCCTAACTGACCTGTCTTCTTGATGTAATTCTAGTTCACCCTCCCCCCTCAATCCTAGTTTAAATACTCCTCCAGCCTTCCTATAAACCTCTCCCCCAGCACAGCAGACCCCCTTCCATTCAAGTGCAAACCGTCTTTAGCATATAGGTTGCACCCCAATGAAAAGTCAGCCCAGTGCTCTAGAAACCCAAATCCCTCCTCCCTACACCAGGTCTTGAGCCATGCATTCAGCTCTCTAATCACCCACTGCCTTTCCTGTGTTGCGCATGGCACAGGCAATATTTCAGAGAATATCACCTTGGAGGTCCTTCCCTTTAACTTGCAGCCTAGTTCTTTAAATTGATTCTTAAGGAGCCTCCACCTTCCATGTATACTGTCATTGGTTCCAACGTGGACCAAGACAGCTGGGTCATGCCCAGCCCCTCCCAGTAATTTATCCACCCGGTCCACCACATGCCGAACCCTAGCACCAGGGAGACAGCAAACCATTCGGTTGAGGCGATCCTGGCGACAAATTATTCTATCAGTCCTTCTGATTATAGAATCCCCTATAACCACCAACTGTCTGTATGTCTGTGTGTGCTGTATGAAGTGTATATATCCATAGCTACATAAAGTATACAGCACCGTGTTCCAGTAGTGAGACGAGAACCTCCAGTCTTGGAACAAATTAAGTTTAGGCTTAGAGCGCTCAACCATTCAGAGGAAGCTCTGTATTCTATGAATGATTACAAAACTTCTTCTAATTGGCTGAGGTGGAGTTTGTGACATCCTCAGCCCACCCTGCAGAAAAAGGACCCTAAAAATTAGAATGCCGGAAGGCTACTTAGTCACTGCCGGGAGGATGGAGCAGAATGAGAAAAGAATACCCATGTAAAAGAGTTTTTGCTGTGAACTTTGAGGATTAATTACTTCACAGTACCTGCAGCTACAGAGGTCAGTGTGTGTGTGTGTGTGTGTGTGTGTGTGTGTGTGTGTAGGGGGTGTTATTTTACACCTCATTTACATTGTTCGCAACATGTAAATATTTATAGGTCCATAGGCTTTGAACAGTTCTACTTTAAAGAGTAACTCCTTTAAAGAGTAATTGCATTGGCTGTGGGTGGCTGGGGCTGAGAATCGCGGCATGCTGGACAGGGCCGCTGATAAGGCAGTACAACTGGTCCTGTTCTCGGGTCTCATCAGCTAAACAGGGAGGGCCCTAGGCAGCTTTATCGTTCATTTTTGTCTCAACTAATAAATTGATTTTACTAGACCACACCCCCGCTCCTACTTGCTTACCAGGGCTTACATTTCCCTGAGTCCCAGTATGCCAAAAGAGGGGCGCAGGAGATATGAGCAGAGGAGGAACTTTTTTCATTTTTGGGGCAAAGGCAATGCCGCTGAACCTTGGGGAGTTGGGGGGGGTGTAGGTGGGGTTGGGGGGCCCATCAGGAAGGCTGTACGGGGCCCCAGAATTTTTAACAGCAGCCCTGATGCTGGAGCACAGAGTGACAGACATAGCTGTCAAAGCAGACATGAAGCTGTGGCCTGCTGGTTGTCAGTCACTGATCTGGAGCATGCGGTGACAGTACTTCACATGGGGCGGCTGCCCCCTCTTGCCCTCCCCCTTGTCCTGGCCCTTGTGTCGAAAGGTAGGAACCATTTCTAGACATTTCTTTCCCACTTCGGCTTTCTGACAAAAAGCACTCTGAGCCCATCAGCCAAACAGCTCAGACATCGGGAACCATGGAAAATGATTTTGCCGTATAACCTAGTCAGGTCATTTTAGACTGATTTGTTATATGAGTAACCAGAGGAAGAAAGTCCAACACAACTGCGATATCCCAAATGGACAGCGAGGAAAACAAAGATCTGTCAGTTGTCACATTGTTTAAAATCGAAACAAAGACTCAAAACTCAAAACTTATTAAATTTCTGGGTTTACAAGGAGGTCAAATGAGCTGAGCAGACGTGATTCAATCTGTGGGTGTGAAGTATGGATCATAGATGGAAACCTGAACCCGGAAATATCCGTTCAGTCTGCGGTGTCGTTCCATATACAGCTCCGTCACCCCCCCCCATCTCCGGCTGTCTGCGATTGTTAATTGTATACAAGCAAATCTGCTTGTTCTAACAACTGTTTATCTATTGCATTATCTCTGCAGCTATTACTTTGTACAGCACCACAGGATATGATGGCGCTAGAGAAACTTTATAAGACAAATAAATGTGGTCATCTTTAATCTAGATTCTGTTTGGAGACATTTAGGGTGCACTAATAGTCACTAGATTGCTCTGGAGGATTTGGGGTTACTGGAGATACAGGGTGTACTAGGGTCCAGAATGCTCAGGGGTCACTGGAGTCATAGGGGACACAGGAGAGCACTATTGTCATAAGTGGATACAGGATGGTCAAGGGGTCATTTGCGTAAAAGAGCACACTGAAGCATACTGTAATAAAAGATGCTCCAGAGTTACTGGATGACCAGAATGCTCAGGGGCCACTGGAGTCACAGAGGCATACAAGGGTCACCAGATGACACAGGATGCTCAGGAGTAACTCGAGTCACAGGGAGCACAGAGGCATACAGGAGTCACCGGATGGCACAGGGGGGCACATGGGCACACTAGTGTCATAAGATGACAAGATGGTCAGGGGTTCACTGGCGTCATGGAGCACACCAAGGCATACAGGAGTCACCGGATGGCACAGGGGGGCACATGGGCACACTGGTGTCATAAGATGACAAGATGCTCGGGGGTTCACTGGCGTCATGGGGCACACCAAGGCATACAGGGGTCATTGGATAACACAAAATACTGGAGTCACGTGGGGCATGGAGACATCACTGGATGACAAGAAACGCTAAGTGGGGTCACTAAATGACCTGAATGCTTAGAGGGTTCACTGAAGTCACAGAGGTGTACAGGGGTCACCAGATAACATAGGATGCTTTGTAGTCACTGGGTGACACAGAATGCTCAAAGCTTACTGGAATCATGAGGCCCACAGTGTCACGCAGGGGTCACTGGATGATGCAAGTTGCTCAGTTGTCACTGGAGTCACGGGGCGCACAGAGACAAGGAGGGGGGTCACTGAAGGACCAGAATACACGAGGGTCACTGGAGTCACAGAATGAGATAGGATGGTCACTGAGTGACACAGAATGCTCAGATGCCACTGGAGTCATGGAGCCCACAGTGACATGCAGGGGTCACTAGATGGCGCAGGTTGCTTAGAGGTCACTGAAGTCACAAGGCCCACAGAGGCATGCAGGGTCACTGGATGACGCAGGTTGCTCTGTTGTCACTGGAGTCATGGGGCGCACAGGGGCATGCAGGGGTCACTGGCTGACACAGAATGCTCAGCGATTACTGGATGATATAGAATTTTCGGGTGCTACTGGGGTCATGGGGCCCACAGAGGCAAGAAAGGATCATTACATGATGCAGGTTGCTCAGAGGTCACTGGAGTCTCGAGGCCCACAGAGGCACGCAGGGGTCACTGGATAGCGCAGTTTGCTCATTTGTCACTCAAGTCACGGGGCACACAGAGGCACACAGGGGGTCACTGGATGACACAGAATGCGAAGGGGTCACTGAATGAAAAGAATGCTCCGGGGTCACTGGAGGCACAGGCGTCACCGGATGAGACAGGATGCTCAGCGGTAACTAGATGATGCAGGTTGCTCAGGGGTCACTGGAGTCACGAGGCCCTCAGAGGCATGCAGGGGTCACTGGATGGTGCAGGTTGTTCAAGGGTCACTGGATTCACGAGGCCAACAGAGGCATGCAGGGGTCATTAGTTGATGCAGGTTGCTCAGGGGTCACTGGAGTCACAAGGCTCACAGGGGTGCTCATGGGTCATCGGATGACACAGGATGCTCAGGAGTCATGGGGCACACAGAGGCATGCAACGGGTCACTGAATGACACATAATGCTTAAGGGTCCCTGAATGACCAGAATGCTCAGAGGTTACTGGAGTCACAAAGGTGTACAGGGGTCATTGAATGACATAGCATGCTCAGTGGTCACTTGTTGACACAGAATTCTCAAGACTTACTCGAGTCATGTGGCCCACAGTGGCACGCAGAGGTCACTGGATGAGGCAGGTTGCTCAGTGGTCACTGAAGTCAAGGTGTGCACAGAGGCACACAGGAGTTACTGGATAAGACAGAATGCTCAAGACTTACTGGAGTCATGGTTGGCACACAGAAGGAGGCTCAGGAATCATTGGATGTCACAGGATTCATCTAACGTCACTGGGTAACCAAAGACAAGGTTGGTTGGCACAGAAGATATAGGAGGCACAAGGGGTTCAGATAAGTAGTGTAGCAGGTGGGGACTTGGCAGAGAACTCAGAGCCTTACATAACTTCAGAACTCAAAGCCTTTCTGGTCAGTAGAGCTGTCTCCTGATTGACCGCAGCATTGATCATGTGACCTGTTTCCCGATTGGCCACAGTGCCAATGTTTTTTTGTTGAAAGTGCCGGAAGTAGTGCCGGCAGCCGCTCTTTGGACAGGAGACCAGGCACTGGATAGGAGAAGAGGTGACTGTGACACTGAGGTCTGGTCATGGAAATCTCCTCCTCATTGTTCCAAAGACGGGACGAAGATTGTGACTCTGCGTGAATAAAGATGGCGCTATTCTTCTGAAGAGAAAAGCAGAGACATTGTGAGAGGCAGTACTGTGGTCTCTGTGAGCAGACAAAAAATTATATAAAGCTCGGTACATTTCAAGCGTCAATTGTGCTCTGATCAAAACCCACACAGAAGGCCCCATTAGGTCTGACAAGTTGGCTTTGCAGCTCAAAGTTAAAAAAGTATAAAAAAAAAAAAAAAAAATCAGGGATTCTGTAAGAAATTGGTTCACATCTCCCCTCCAAGTTGCCTGAAGCCAAACGCCTGACACTCAAAAAAAGTTTTGGAGCTTCTTTTGTAGCTAGATTTAGGCAGATTGGTGTGTTTTTAAAGAATCCCCCCCCCCCCATAGAAATGCTTTGAAACACACGATTTAAGCCCTCTTTGTCTTTTGTTGCACATTTTTTTGAGTGTTTTTTTCTGCTCAAATACAATAATTAAATAAAAAATCATGATAAATAAATAATAAATAAATAATAATACAAAATAAATGATTAAACAAAATGAATAATATCCATAAATAATAAATAAAATAAAAAATAAATAATAACAAGAAATAAATAATATAAATAAATTAACCTCTAACCCTACCCCCATCCCCTAACCCTAACAAAAGAAAAAAAATTATAAAAAGAAAATAAATAATAATAACAATAAAATAATGAATTAATACAAATAATAATATTAATGGTAATATTAAATAAATGAACCCCTAACCCTGGCAAAAAAAATAAAAATTAATAAATAATAATTAATTAATAAATAAATACATAATAAATAAAAGTAGATAAAAAAACTGTAAAAACATAGCAACAAATGATATAACAGATGATATTTTTCACTATTGCCTAATAAAAAAACGCCAAAGTTCAAAAATGCTTTACAAACACTGTAGAACGTGTGACAAAACACCCAAAAAAAACACTCAAAAATGCTCAAGTGTAACACCATAATTAAAACAGAAGCCTCAGACAAACACATTAACTGCACTGATGTCGAGCGCTCTTCATCACTGCGACGTTGTAGAAAAACAAACCATATCACAATTTTAAGATAGGACTCTGTATATTTATTTTGGCTGCAGCATCTGTTTACTAAACTTTATCTTCTGAGGTCTGTATCTCTTCATAAGAGATGAGGTATTGAGGAGCTGCAGTAAATCACTGCCGATGCGATCTCACACCCCAATGACCGCTTTGTGCCTGTGCCGATATTTTACATGTACAGTAACATCATCTGAACAGGTCGGCGGTACATAACCCCGTTCCGGGGGGTCGGTTTGGTAGAGAACTGGATGGCCTCATCCTTGGCAGGAAATCAAAGTCAAAAATGGAGATAGGACGGCGGGTGGTAGAGACGTTGGCTATTCATTCCATTACGAGAGGAGTAAGAATGATCTCCTTCCATCTTTCTGCTCCACTGGTGCCCATCATAACTCCGCAGATCAGAGCAAGAAATTCTGTTCAAGTGGAACGACAATTTTTCTAAAGTGCTGAACAAGTTATGGAAGGGTTGGGACCTCAGTTGGGTTTTACCACCATCTGTTTCCCTTTCGTGGAGATTTTACATTACTTTTTCTTGGCTCTGAATATCTTACCATCAACCACCTCCAGACCTACTTCTTCTCCCACCCTTCACTGATTGTCTCTAGCTGGGAATGAGTGTATGCACACACCTTACAGTTTCTGATACATAAAGGGGTTCAGTGGCGTTGCTATTGGGTGGCTTTTGGGGCTATAGCCCCGAATCTGGGGCCCATACCCCCGAGTCTCTGCAGGGGTCCCCAAGGGGAGGGGAGGCTCTCTGGGACCCTGATGTAAGTGGGGGGCTCTCTGGGGACCCTGATGCAAGAGGGAGGCTTTCTGGGGACCCTGATTTAAGGGGGAGGCTCTCTGGGGACCCTGATGTAAGGAGGAGGTTCTCTGGGGACCCTGATGTAAGGGGGGCTTTCTGGGGACCCTGATGTAAGGGGGGCTTTCTGGGGACCCTGATGCCAGTGGGGGGCTCTCTGGAGATATATACACACACACACGTATATTACTGTATATACATGTGTATATACAGTTATATACATGTGTATGCCCGCCCAAGTGCATGACTTTCTTTACTACGCTGGTATGGGCTCTAGCCCCAGATCTTATGTAGACCTAGCAACGCCCCTGATGGGGTTTATTTACTAAAGGCAAATAGACTGTGCACTTTGCAAGTGCAGTTGCTTCCAGGGCTTAGGTGAAGTTCTACTGACTTCCATCATCCAATCATCTGCAAGCAAAAATGCTGTATTTTTTTTTCTTGCGTGTGATTGGGTATTCTTTGGAAAGTGAAGCTTCACCTCATTTACTAGGCTATGGAGCAACTGCACTTGCAAAGTGCATGGGGGTTGATTTACTAATGGCAAATAGACTGTGCACCTTGCAGGTACAGTTGCTCCAAGGCTTAATAAATGGGGTGAAGCTTCGCTTTGCAAAGAATACCCAATCGCATGCAAAGAAAAATAAAAAAGAAACAGCATTTTTGCTTGCACATGATTGAATGATGGACGTCAGCAGAGCTCCTCCTCATTTACTAAGCTCTGGAGCAACTGCACTTGCAACATGTCTATTTGCCTTTAGTAAATCAAGCCCAGTGCCTATATGCCTTTTGCCTTTTGCAGCTACCAAACCCCTATGTTCAAATTGACAAATAAAAAAAACAAAAATTAAAAAAAAAATAAAGAAAAAAAAATAAAGGTCTAAAATTTAAAATAAAATTAAAAAATTTTAAATTCTAAAATAAAAAATAAAATAAAAATTTAAATAGAAAAAATCTAAACATGGAATAAATATGCAAAAAAACATTTTTTTTTAATCTTAGCTTTACTAAAGAAGTAGCCAAAAGCAACTATATATTATGGTTTATTACTGGGCAATAGGAATAACTCATGTGCGTATACAGACCCTTTGTATATGTGTATCTGTGGGGCGTTGAATGCTCTGGCTGCAGATGATTGGCCTGAATATACCTGTTGGTCCTCCCAGAAATCCATTAACTACTAGTCTTTGGTTTTCCAAGCCTACTTCTTCTCCCACCCTTCACCGATTGTCTCTAACTGGAAATGAATGTATGCACGCATCCTATGCCGCGTACACGCGATCGGACATTCCGACTACAAAATCCTGGATTTATTTCCGACGGATGTTGGCTCAAACTTGTCTTGCATACACACGTTCGCACAAATGTTGTCGGAAATTCCGAACGTCAAGAATGCGGTGACGTACGACACGTACGACGAGCCCAGAAAAATGAAGTTCAATAGCCAGTGCGGCTCTTCTTCTTGATTCCGAGCATGCGTGGAACTTTGTGCTTCGGAATTGTGCACACGATCTGAATTTCCGACAACGGATTTTGTTGTCGGAAAATTTGAGAACCAGCTCTCATATTTTTGTTGTCGGAAATTCCGTCAAAAAATGGCTGATGGAGCCTACACGCGATCGGAATTTCCGACAACAAGCTCACATCGAACATTTGTTGTCGGAAATTCCGACCGCGCGTACGTGGCATTACAGTTGCTAATATATAATGAGATGGCATGCAGCTACCAACCCCTATGTTCAAACTGACAAATGAAAAAAATTTAAAACTTGGAAAAAAATAAAAATATAAAATTTTAAAATTTTAAAAACTAAAATAAAAATGAAAGTAAAAAATAAAAAAATCTAAAATTTCAAACAATATGCAAAAAAACTTTTTTTTTTTTAAATCTTAGCTTTACTGAAGAATTAGCAAAAAGCAACTATATATTATGGTTTATTACTCGGCAATAAGAATGAGCTCATGTGTGTATACCCACCCTTTGTATATGTGTATCTGTGGGGCGTTGAATGCCCTGGCTGTAGATGATTGGCCCGAATATACCTGCTGGTCCTCCCAGAAATCCATTAACCACTAACCTTTGGTTTTCCAAGCCTACTTCTTCTCCCACCCTTCACAGATTGTCTCTAACTGGGAATTAATGTATGCACGCATCTTTCAGTTGCTAATATATAATGAGATGGCATGCAGCTACCAACTACTATGTTCAAATGAAAAAAAATCAAAATGAAAAAATTTAAATAAATTATATATATATACAGTGGGGACGGAAAGTATTCAGACCCCCTTAAATTTTTCACTCTTTCTTATATTGCAACCATTTGCTAAAATCATTTAAGTTCATTTTTTCCCCTCATTAATGTACACACAGCACCCCATATTGACAGAAAAACACAGAATTGTTGACATTTTTGCAGATTTATTAAAAAAAGAAAAACTGAAATATCACATGGTCCTAAGTATTCAGACCCTTTGCTCAGTATTTAGTAGAAGCCCCCTTTTGATCTAATACAGCCATGAGTCTTTTTAGGAAAGATGCAACAAGTTTTTCACACCTGGATTTGGGGATCCTCTGCCATTCCTCCTTGCAGATCCTCTCCAGTTCTGTCAGGTTGGATGGTAAACGTTGGTGGACGGCCATTTTTAGGTCTCTCCAGAGATGCTCAATTGGGTTTAAGTCAGGGCTCTGGCTGGGCCATTCAAGAACAGTCATGGAGTTGTTGTGAAGCCACTCGTTCATTATTTTAGCTGTGTGCTTAGGGTCATTGTCTTGTTGGAGGGTAAACCTTTGGCCCAGTCTGAGGTCCTGAGCACTCTGGAGAAGGTTTTCCTCCAGGATATCCCCGTACTGGGCCGCATTCATCTTTCCCTCGATTGCAATCAGTCGTCCTGTCCCTGCAGCTGAAAAACACCCCCACAGCATGATGCTGCCACCACCATGCTTCACTGTTGGGACTGTATTGGACAGGTGATGAGCAGTGCCTGGTTTTCTCCACACATACCACTTAGAATTAAGGCCAAAAAGTTCTATCTTGATCTCATCAGACCAAAGAATCTTATTTCTCACCATCTTGGAGCCCTTCAGGTGTTTTTTAGCAAACTCCATGTGGGCTTTCATGTGTCTTGCACTGAGGAGAGGCTTCCATCGGGCCACTCTGCCATAAAGCCCCGACTGGTGGAGGGCTGCAGTGATGGTTGACTTTCTACAACTTTCTCCCATCTCCCGACTGCATCTCTGGAGCTCAGCCACAGTGATCTTTGGGTTCTTCTTTACCTCTCTCACCAAGGCTCTTTTCCCCTGATAGCTCAGGCCAGCTCTAGGAAGGGTTCTGGTCGTCCCAAACGTCTTCAATTTAAGGATTATGGAGGCCACTGTGCTCTTAGGAATCTTAAGTGCAGCAGAAATTTTTTTGTAACCTTGGCCAGATCTGTGCCTTGCCACAATTCTGTCTCTGAGCTCTTCAGGCAGTTCCTTTGACCTCATGATTTTCATTTGCTCTGACATGCACTGTGAGCTGTAAGGTCTTATGTAGACGGGTGTGTGGCTTTCCTAATCAAGTCCAATCAGTATAATCAAACACAGCTGGACTCAAATGAAGGTGTAGAACCATCTCAAGGATGATCAGAAGAAATGGACAGCACCTGAGTTAAATATATGAGTGTCACAGCAAAGGGTCTGAATACTTAGGACCATGTGATATTTCAGTTTTTCTTTTTTAATAAATCTGCAAAAATGTTAACAATTCTGTGTTTTTCTGTCAATATGGGGTGCTGTGTGTACATTAATGAGGAAAAAAATGAACTTAAATGATTTTAGCAAATGGCTGGAATATAACAAAGAAGTGAAAAATTTAAGGGGGTCTGAATACTTTCCGTCCCCACTGTATATATATATATATATATATATATATATATATATATATATATATATATATATATATATATATATATAATTTTTTTATTTTGATTTTTTTCATTTACATTTCATATATTTTTTCATTTACATATAATGTAAATAATTAAAAAGTAAAAAAAAAAAAAAAGAAAGTAAAAAAATAAATAAATAAATAAATAAATGTTTTTTTTAATCTTAGCTTTACCAAAGAAGTAGCCAAAAGCAACTACAGTATATATTATGGTTTATTACTCAGCAATAGGAATGAGCTCACGTGTGAATACACACCCTTTGTATCTGTGGGGCGTTGAATGAGAAACAAGAAAAAAAATACTTGTTGGTCCTCCTAGAAATCCAGTGCCATTGTCACTATCTGTGAGCTGACTGGGAAGCAAAAATAATGCTATCTTTAAAAAAAAAAAAGTTCTGAAAAAAAAAAAAAGAATGTTTTTAGTTCCACGGTAAGGAAATTCTGTGTTTGTCACAACCTTCTCCACATTACTGTGTTATTGCTTTGTGTGTGACAGATTCCGCTAGAGGATTACAGTCAGACGTTTAACGAAATCCTAATGCCTAAAGACGGACGCGGTCGGCGGACCGGCACCCCCTCAGGGAAGGTGCAGATTACATTCATATGTTCCAATTAATCTGGAAAAATAAATCCTAGATGAATGCCCGCTTCAAACTTCCTCCAGTGTACAAACAGTTATTTTATTTCTTTATAAATTAAAAAAAAAAAAAAAAGCACAAACTCTGCGGTGTCGTTTGAGTCTGCCAGAATAGTTGAATTAATACGTCCCCCGTGTAGAGCGCAGCGATCTCGTATTTAAAAGTGCTTCCAAGAGAATGACCCTCTCAGACGTGCCAGAAAGAAGGGATTAAATTGCACTTTGTCACAATATAAAATTATTTTTTCTCCTGCAGTATCTTGTACTAGTTATAACATTGAGGATTTATGGACGGAATACAAGCGCATCGATTGCTATTCGTTTTGACACTTTCCTGATCGAGGTGTATTTCTGTGAGTTGGGCGCCTCATTTTCTTCTCTTGGTGCCCAACTTGTGTGGCGCTTTGGCACTTACTGTGTGACCCCCAGCGTTCCTTCATACAGTAGTCTACATTTTCTTTACCCAGATGCAGGGCTGTCTTAATAGCATCATGGGCCCCTGGGCAAAGTAATGCCCTGGGGCCCCTACCAGCTTGCCCCAATTTACGCACCTACTTTCAAGAAATAAAATATAAATAGTTGATAGAATTAAACATCGATTCATTAGTACTTTCAATAAAATCGATTTTACAAAATGAAAACATTCCATAAATCAAAGACTAATCAACACAAAGGGCACAGTACAGGAGAGACCTATCTATTAGAGAGACCCCTACACTCCACACTGACCTATCCCCCTGTCATAGAGGGACCCCTACACTCCACACTGACCTATCCCCCTGTCATAGAGGGACCCCTACACTCCACACTGACCTATCTCCCTGTCATAGAGGGACCCCTACACTCCACACTGACCTACCCCCTGTCATAGAGGGACCCCTACACTCCACACTGACCTACCCCCTGTCATAGAGGGACCCCTACACTCCACACTGACCTATCCCCCTGTCATAGAGGGACTCCTACACTCCACACTGACCTTCCCCCTGTCATAGAGGAACCCCTACACTCCAAACTGACCTATCCCCTGTCATAGAGGGACCCCTACACTCCACACTGACCTACCCCCTGTCATAGAGGGACCCCTACACTCCACACTGACCTACCCCCTGTCATAGAGGGACCCCTACACTCCACACTGACCTTCCCCCCTGTCATAGAGAGACCCCTACACTCCACAATGACCTACCCCCTGTCATAGAGAGACCCCTACACTCCACACTGACCTACCCCCTGTCATAGAAGGACCCCTACACTCCACACTGATCTACCCCCTGTCATAAAGGGACCCCTACACTCCACACTGACCTACCCCCTGTCATAGAGAGATCCCTACACTCCACACTGACCTACCCCCTGTCATTGAGGGACCCCTACACTCCACACTGACCTACCCCCTGTCATAGAGGGACCCCTACACTCCACACTGACCTACCCCCTGTCATAGAGGGACCCCTACACTCCACACTGACCTACCCCCTGTCATAAAGGGACCCCTACACTCCACACTGACCTACCCCCTGTCATAGAGAGATCCCTACACTCCACACTGACCTACCCCCCTGTCAGAGGGACCCCTACACTCACCTACCCCCTATCATAGAGGGACCCCTACACTGCAACACTGCATACTGACCGACCTGAGATGTAAGAAGGCACTCCGCTGGGGACGCTGAGATGTAAAGAAGCACTCCGCTGGGGACACCTGAGGATGGACTCTATTGGGGACACCTAATTCTGCATTATGGTGCGTTGAACTATTTAATTTTATATTACAATGTATTAATAATGCGCTTCAATCACCCTGACACCATAACAACCATGGTGCCGGGATGATTGAAGCGCTAACACCAGGTGTTTGGAGTATCTTTATTTGCTGATTGTTAAACTTTCTGAAATACACACATTTCTATTGTGGTGTAGGATCTGGGCCCACTATACCTTTCTTTCTTTCCCTGTTTGTTTCTCCCTCCATCCCTCGTTTATCTCAGACTCTAACCACACCCCCTCTGAGTCACGCCCTTTAAGCCACGCCTACCATTTCACGCAAGCCAAGCCCATTTTTCGGCGCGCCGCAGTTTTCTCTTTCCCTATGCCACACCTACTAATGCATGCCCCGCTCCCTAATTATAAGGTTACTCCGCCTAAAGCCAAAAAAGTGTCATGAATTTTTTTATTTTACAATGTTGGCAACTATGTGAGAGGGCGGCCGCCCATGGTTGATAACGCACCTTTTCACACTTGGACTCTAAACACAATTTTGTTGGGACCTGTAGTCCCACTGAGGAGATTTTATCTAAAGGACTGAGTTTAAACAGGCCTCAAGCCTACGCTCCATTGATTACTGACACTGTGTGGTTCAGAACCAATTACACTAAAGGCAGTTGTAAGGGTGCTGCATGGCAAGTAGAGTTCTAACATTCACCCTACAATAATCCTTGTTTGTTCAACTGTGTGGATTACAATTATTTCAACACAAATAGCTAGCAGAAGACAGAAGACTAAAGACTGCATTTCTTATTTCAAGGCCTTGCATTCTATGAGTATTAAGAGGGACTGCATTATAAAGTAGGGGGAGCTCCCTGGTAATTGTATTGCACTGTACTGATCATTTTGCATTTCTGTGGTTACCTAGGCATGCTAGGAGTGGGAAGGTGCCCAGAGTTGAGGTGTTGTCACACTGGGAACTGGTCCCACTTGGAGATACGCATGAAAGGGTTACTCAGGGAAGTCATATATTGTTAACAAATTGTGGATACTTATCACACTGTCACATTACGTTGGTGTGGCAGTGTAGTTCTGGTAATTATCTTTTCTACCAGTTTCAGTAAAGTCATATTCTGGTTAATTGCAATTGGTGTGAAGTGTTGTCCATTACCCTACAGTTGGAGCAACGGATACCCAGGTAAAGGTATGGCATTGGTACATTGTTATTGTGGGATGGTCTATCGTTGTCAGGCTTCACACCAACACTATTCCACAGCTGTGTCAAGTGGGTTGAGCCAAGTTATTGGGGGCGTAAGAGCAGAGTACAGGCCCAATCAAAAATCAGCAGCTCCTTCGGGGGGGGGGGTAAGTGCTACATATATATCTGTGTCCAGCAGCAAAAAACAACCCTCCCCCCCCTTACCAGACCAGCCCACAGGGCGCCAGACACAAGCACCCCTCCTTATCACACCAGCTCTGAGTGGCTCAGGTGTGACTGGGTGGCGGACACCATGCCAACCCCCCCCACACACCTATTTCAACAGCTCACCTTGGGCTCCAGCGGCAGAGGACGCCCCCCATCACGAGCCGACACCCCCCCTGCTACCGCACAAGCTCAGGGCCATGGCGGGTGGCTCAGGTACACGTTACACCCGGGCATCAGCTGAAGATGACACACGTAGTGTGCAGAGGTAACAATGCCGCCTGGGCGGAGGGAAGGAGTGACAGGCTCAGCCCAGTAGTGAAGTAGTGAGAGGGGAGGACTCAGAAGAGCAAAGCAAAGGTCAGGCGCAGCCGCGGCACGCACCGGAGGCGTTTCGGTTTAAAAAAAAAAAAAGCCTAAGGAAGGCAGGGCTTTTGTCACCTTCGGGATAAGCTGTGATTGGCCACAGCTAATCACATGGTATAAATGGGCTGTGATTGGCCTTGTCTGTACAGTGTGATCACTGTGACCAATCACACAGCTAGTAACACGATTGTATACAATGAATGGCATGAAAATAAGTAATTCATTGTTTTACAACTGTCATGTCATTGTTTACAACTGTCAAGTGATCTGCTGTGATTGGTCACAGCGATCACATGTTACGGGCAGCAGGCCTTTACACTAATTAGTCATCCGCTGTGTCCAGTAGACACAGCAGGTGATGGATCGCATCGAAGCATGGCCTGTTCCCGGGAGGGTTCATCCAACAATTAAAGAGGTTTAAAAGCTTTAAGAGGAACTGCAGTCTGCTCACATCATTTGTAATAAAAACATCTTTGCCATTCCGAAGCTTCCCTCCAACCACTTTGCATATTATTTTATATATACTGTGATTCTGTACTTGCCAAATATGCTGCAGAAATCTCCCTCCACTGAGTCTGTCTGCAGCCATTTTAACTGTGGGCAGCTGAAGCTGATGCCTGTTCACTTCCTGGATTTACACAGAGGCACACCTCCAGCTCTGCAGCTCTCATTTGCCCTCTTATAACTCATCCCCCCTCCCTTCCTGGCAAACTCTCAGGAGAGTGAAAGAGAGAGAGAGATGTGCATGATGTCATAAGCCTAGGCTAATGACCAGACAAGAAACAGGAAGTGGGCTGTATAAGGGATTTACTGTCCGAAAAAAAATGTTTTACTATCCAAAGTTAAAACAACAACAAGGGCAGAAGATTTAATAGATGGAAAGATGAAAAAATGACTGAAGGTCCACTTTAAGGTTTTGTTCATTCTATACATTAAGGTAAAAAATCTACTGTGTGCAACAGACCCATCAACCCCCCCTAATACTTACCAGATCTCAATCTTGATCCAGCAATGTGCACGAGAGATGGGTCTCTCATTCCTCATTGGCTAGACAACTAATAGGTGCAGGAACTCCCCCTTTCCGAGTCAACCCTTTTCTCCACCCCCTATCCACCTCCCAGTACCGTCCCTTTTAGAGAATACAGAACCAAGTATCATTTTGAGGTGCTAAGTAATTTGTATGGAATTTGGTAATGATATCAAGAAAAGTAGTAAAATAGATCCCCTGCAGCCAGCAACAATAGATCCCCCTAACAACAATGGACCAACCACAACAAAATTTTCCCGCCAGCAACAATAGACTCCCCGCAGCATCAACGGATCTCCGCACAGCCAGCATTAATAGTCTGTCTGTCTGCCATCAGACAGACAGACTCCCCCAACAATAGATCTCTTTCAACCACAACTGACTCCCCAGCAACATAAGACCCCCCCAGCAACAATAGACCTCCCACCAGCAACAATAGACCCCCCTTTGCAAAAATAGATCCCCAGCAGTGAGCATCAATACCCTGCAGCACATTCAACTACCACTTGCCATTACATACAGTCAGTCCAAGAGGTGCTGGAACTGCGTTCCCCCGCGTTCCCGCTGAAGAAAATCCCTGCCCATTGCACACTTTCCTGGATACGGCTTTGGGAGTAACCAGTGCTGCAGCAACAACCAGCTGGAACTGGGAACATTACAGATCAGGAGGTCCTGCGTGGCTCCGAAACGTTGCACTATGTCTTCTCTGATGTGATCTTCAATAAAGATTTGGACGTAATTGACAATCCATGGTGTCTGGCAAATATGTGCATTTGATTGATGGATGCATAGAGCGAGGCTCGGGAGTGAGCACACACCCATGCCCCCAGAGCAAGTTAGACTGCGAGCCAGGCCTTCTCGTCCAACATCAGTGCCTGACCTCAGAAATGCTCTTCTGGAAGAATGGTCAAACATTCCCATAGACACACTCCTAAACCTTGTGGACAGCCTTCCCAGAAGATTTGAAGCTGTTATAGCTGCAAAGGGTGGGCCAACTCAATATTGAACCCTACGGACTAAGACTGGGATGCCATTAAAGTTCATGTGCGAGTGAAGGCAGGTGTACCAATACTTTTGGCAATATAGTGTATGTTACTATGCCTTGTGGTGCGCTGCAAAGCATGTCCATCAAAGGTTCATTTAGGTGTCATTCATAATGAGGTGACCTTAAAAAAAAATGGCGCTCCAACGTGCTAACGCATATAAAGTGCATTGATTCATTGAGAAGTGTAAATGGGCCCCTTATGAATCTGGCTCTTGCTAGTTTAATAATGGTAACAAAACAGTTAAAAGCTGTGAAAACCATTCCTGTTGGTTTTGGGCTCCATCCAGGGCGTAGATAACGTCTACCCCCAACCCGCCGTTCCCGTTGCCTCCATACGAACAGTAGAATTAAAGTTTATTTCCACAGTAAAAATATCCATCCATCGAGTCTGTCTTTCACACTTCAGTAGCCACTTTCCCCGAACTTTCATTTAGCGGGAGAATTTATGCCTCCAGTAAATTGCGGGGAGTGCCAAACCCGGCGTAATTTAGTGGCCGTAATTCAGAAACCAACCAGATTTCTTTTTTTTGGGGGGGTTTTATTTTCCCGCAAAAGCCTGCGTCAGAGTTGTTATGGATGATGTGAGGGCCGTCGGGCCCAGGCCGCGGCTGGGGCTGCTGTTGCTGCGACACTGTTCGCCGGGCAGGTCGTAAATCTCGCCGGCGTGATTCATGCGGGTCATTTCTCTTCCGCTTCACTTGACAAGATTTTTAATTCTCTTCAGATCATCTCCACAAATTGTTTCATTTTGCCTCTCGCTTGACAATAACGCAACGCCGCTAACAGATCACTAATCACCGTGCGGGCGCACAGACCTGTCTGCTTCTTAATTAATGAAATGACTTACTGACTTATTGAACTGACCCTAGAGTTTTTTTTTTTTTTTTACTTTTCAGACTCTCTATTGTATAACATCCAGTAAATGTAAGGTAAATGCTTAAATCTGACTTCTGGCCTTCCCTTTCTGGCCTTCCCTTTAGTCTTGCACAGGTGTAGCGGCTCCTCTCCTGGACTGAAATGGCTTCCTCTGATTTCACTGCACACTGTGAGCTTCTCACCATGTGCATTAGAAGCTGAGACAAGTCAGACTGAGCCCGCCTCATATCCTTGCTAGAGGACATCCTACATCATATACAGTAAAATCTTGGTTTGAGAGCATTTTGCAAGACAAGCAACATTTTTTAATAAAATTTGACTTAATATACAAGCGATGTCTTGATATACGAGTAGTGTCATGTCACAAGTGAGTATAAAAAAAGAAGAGGAGCCTCCAAGTGTAGCAATATGGTTACATTTAATGAAGATACAACATTTAGCAACATATTGCTACATTAAGGCCCCTTTCACACTGGGGCGGTGGGGGCGTCGGCGGTACAACAGCGCTATTTTTAGCGCTGCTGTACCGTCGTTCTTGCAGCGGTATTCGGCAGCTAGCGGTTCGGTTTTAACCCCTGCTGGCGGCCGAAAAAGGGTTAAATCCGCTCGTGCGGTATAGCCGCGCTGTCCCATTGATTTCAATGGGCAGGAGCGGTTTAGGAGCGGTGAATACACCGCTCCTTCCCCGCTCCAAAGAAGCGGCTCGCAGGACTTTTTTTACCGTCCTGCGAGCGCACCGCTTCAGTGTGAAAGCCCTCGGGCTTTCACACTGAACAAACAGCGGAGGCTGTTTAGGGGCGGTTTTCAGGCGGTATTTTTAGCGCAATACCGCCTGAAAACCGCTCCAGTGTGAAAGGGGCCTTAGAGGCGCCTCTCTTCTCTTTTATACTCTGGAGCTCCTGCTGGATTTTGCTTCTAATCCCCTTGTAGAGTCTTCCATTTGTGGATGGACATTTTATGGTTACACAACCTGATCACATTGCTATAATCTTTTTATATAGACTATAAACTAAAGGACCTATGAATAAATGGTTGTGGAACGAATCATTTGAGTTTCCATTATTTCTTATGGGGATATTTGCTTTGATGTACAAGTGCTTTTGATTACAAGCATGTTTCTGGAACGAATTATGCTCGCAATCCAAGGTTTTACTGTAGCATAGTTCCCAATTGTGCACTCAATACTTGGTCGGGGTTCCTTTTGCATGAATTACTGCATCAATGCTGGCGTGGCATGGAGGCGATCAGCCTGTGGCACTGCTGAGGTGTTATGGAAGTCCAGGTTGCTTTGATAGTGGTCTTCAGCTCATCTGCATTGTTGTGTCTGGTGTCTCTCATCTTCCTCTTGACAATACCCCACCTGTTCTCTATGGGGTTTAGGTCAGGCGAGTTTGCTGGCCAATCAAACACAGTGATACCATGATCATTAAACCAGGTATTGGTACTTTTGGCAGTGTGGGCAGGTGCCAAGTCCTGCTGGAAAATGAAATCAGCATCTCCATAAAGCTGGTCAGCAGAGGGAAGCATGAAGTGCTCTAGAAGCAGGAGTTAATCATCAAACGCAGCCACTGTGCCCACCAAACACACCACTGTGCCATCAAATGCTGCCACTGTGCCCATCAAGTGCAGCCACTGTGCCATCAAACGCAGCTACTGTACCCATCAATTGCTGCCAGTTTGCCCATCAATTGCCGCTACTGTGCCCCATGAAATGCTACCAGTGTGCCCATAAATTGCTGCTACTGTGCTCCATCAAATGCTGCCAGTGTGCATCGCCCGGCACTTACCTGTCTCACAGCAGGTCAGCAGCGGCATCCTGCACGCTCCTCGATCTCTTCTTCTGTCCTCTCTATCAGGTGTCCAATCACAGAGCCTGACGTTTCAACCAATCAGGTGACAGGTAACAGACTCAAGCACCTGATTGTCTGAGAGGCGGTTCAGTGTTAGCTCTAATCAGGTGCTTCCAAAAAACACCCCCGCCGCTGTAATTCAGGTGCCCGGCGCCCCAAAAGGGGCCAGACACCTGAATAGGGGGTGTCAGCGGCAACCGTAGAAAGATTCATGCAATGCATGAATCTATCTATGGTGATAGAGAGGTGTCAGGAGAGAGGGGGCGGCGCTCCTGAGCCCTTTATGGACACACCACCACTGGACCCAGTGATGACATCACTGGGTCTAAAATATAGTATGCAGTGAAAACAGAAAGGTTTTATTTAAACATTTTATTAGCATGTCGATGAGGAACCAGGGAAGGCAAACTATAGCAGACTTGACTTCAGCTTTAAAGTGGTTCTAAGCCAGGGCTCAAGTTTTTTTTTTTTACCTTCATGTATTCTATGCATGAAGGTAAGAAAACCTTCTTTGTGCAGCTCCCCAACAAAACTTACCTGAGCCCCCATCACGATTCAACTAAATGCACAGAGGGAATGGGGGAATCTCCCTTCCCCTTGTCTGAGACAGCAGCAGGAGTCAATCACAGCCAGTAAGCCAATGAGAAGAGAGAGGGGGCTGGGCCTAGACACAACTCTGTGTGTGAATGGACATGCAGAGCAGACATACTTTTCAGTAAGCCAACATTTCTGTATTAAAAATCCTTTTTTGTATTGGTCTTATGCAGTGGCGTCACTAGGGGGTGGCTTTTGGGGCTATAGCCCCGAATCTGGGGCCCACAGCCCCAAGTCTCTGCAGGGGTCCCCAAGGGGAGGGGGGGTTATCTGTGGACCCTAATGTAAGGGGGGCTCTCCGGGGACCCTGATGTAAGTGGGGGGCTTGCTGGGGATATATATATATATATATATATATATATATATATATATATATATATATATATATATATATATATATATATAAAAACACACACACGTACACGTGTATGCCCGCCCAAGCGATCTTTTGTAGACCTAGCAACGCCCCTGGCCTTATGTAATATTCTGAGCTGTAAGCCATAATTATCAAAATTAAAAGAAAGAAATGCTTGAAATATAATCACTCTGTGTGTAATGCATCTATATATAATATATGAGTTTCACATTTTGAATTGAATTACTGAAATAAATGAACTTTTTGATAATATTTTAATTTTTTGAGATGCACCTGTACATGTGATAAGAATTAAGAATTTAGAATTTTCCTGTAAAGTAGAAGAAGAGACCATTTATAACCCAACAAGACCGTTGAGCATTCCTCCACTGATGAATGACCTCTTTGGGTTAATCTTTGTCAGAGAAATTAGATTCATCACTCAAATTGTGAGTGCTTTTATTTTCTGGAATAGGGGATATAAACATCACTTAGGTCACAAAGCTGATCTTTAATGATGGTGTTCGGTGATACGGGAATCCGCATGGCTTTGTTGCACCGGTGATCTGGCTAATCCGAACCTGTAATCCGATTTATAGGTCTTCCGCAAACCTATTACTGTAGTTGCACAGTTAATAAGGTTGAAAAAGACTGATGTCTATCAAGTATAACCGCTCAGGCCAGCCATACACGGTGCAAATTTCTTTCCTGCAACCACTGCCGAGCCATTGTATTCGCCTGGCGGAACAGCGGGGGGGGGGAGCAGTACTCACCACCGGGAGAAGACAGTGGTTATTGCTAGTGGCTATACCAGTCACTAGCGATAGTCGCAAGTAAAATTTGGAAGGCTGGTTGTACCCAAGTTGATTGATCGATCAACATGGTACATTCAGCCCGCCCATACATGGTATGAATTCGGACTGAGCATGGCGTGCCTTAGGACCCAGCAGAGGTGAAAAAAAAACCAGGGTAACTTTTGTCAATAAACCAAAATCTCAGTTATATTGTGCTTAGTTCTGGAGGTTCCCCTTCCCACCTGTAGCTATCCACCCAAAATTAGGTCACCAAAGTGGGTCCAAATCCATGGTTAACCGGAGGTAAATGGAGCACATGCAAGCCAGCACCTCAGTAGTGGTCATTGGGTGCAGGTCTGCACCCTAACAGTGGTCACCGGAATGGGTGAAGATTCACATCCTAACATGGCTCCTTGGAATAGGTACAGGTCCACATCCAAACAGATGTCTCCATAATAGGTGCAGCTCCACATCCAAAAACACCAAAAACAAATCTTAATAATAGGTGCAGATTCGCACCCAAACAAGAATCTCCATCTATATTAAGTGCAGATACAAGTCTCCAAAACGGATACAGGTCTACACCCAGAGGTCTGTAAGGGGGCTATGAATGGCCATGTGTTGGTGCCAAACTGCCCAAGTCCCCATCCCACTTTTTCTTGGATAGGCCAGCTCCTACCTGCTGGTAGTTAAATTCCTAAACCATATCAAGTCAAACTCCTAGCCATAGGCCTGCTCACAGCATCCCTGGCCTAATATTTTAAAATAAAGGAATGTCAGGACATGATATACTGTATGTTATGTGCACTTTGATGTAGCTTTCAAAGATGGACGGGACTTCTAGTGACACTTCTGATATTAACATACCGACAGAACTCTTCAGCACAGAATGCCATACATAGGAACAACCATTGTGTAGCTGTCATTTGGGCGCAGGAGGCCAGTACATAACTTTTAAGCTATCTTCCCTTTGAATCTCCTCTGTCCTTTGGAGCACCACAAAGTTGGGACCACGTCCCCATGTGTACTCCAAGTAAAATCAAGGTGCTTCTCATTAGTATACCCATCTCTTTCTCTGTGTGTCCCATTCTATAGCTCTACCTAGCCGGCAATGTTACCAGATGTCACACTTGCTCCCAGGTATACTAGTACTCACATCAGAGGACACTGGCCTGGTCTTTAAGACCTTTTGCATTTGCATTCATGGTCCACCAACAACTGTAAATGAGTCAGGGTGACTACAGCTGGTCCTTTTGGGTATTGAACTACCTCATCCATGGCTTCAGCCTTTTGGGAGTAACTGACTACATCCAAATAGCTCTGGGGTGTTTGACTCCCATGCCTCCTACTCTCTAGGCTCCTCCCATCCTGGCATTTATATGGACACTAACTCCACCCACTACATCACTACATGAATGTTTCTTCATAAAGGGGGACAACAAAGCCACCTGGTGGTAGACTAGCAAATTATGCCAGCTAACAAGTCACCAAAATGGGTGCTGGTTCACTTCCCAATAGTGATCTCCAAAATGGGCGCAGGTTCACACCTAAACAGATGTCATCAGATTGGGTGCAGCTCCACACCCAATTAGAGGTCATTGGAATGGCTGCAAGTCAACACCCTTACAGTGGTCACCATAATAGGAGCAGGTCCACACCTCAACAAAGCTCATTGGAATGGGTACAGGTCCGCATTCAAACAGATGGCAGAATAATAAGTGCAGCCCCACAATCAAGAAGATATTTCCATTAGGGGGTAGGTCCACATCCAAACAGATGTTGCTATAGTAAGTGTAGGTTTGCACCCAAACAGATATCTCCATAACAGATGCAGGTATACACCCAAACAAAAGTCTCCAAAATGGATGCAGGAGCATATAGGTCCTCAAGCATCACGCGCACGTCTTAACGCATTGACGCCAAACGGCCTATTTAGAGGTGACCCTGCTGAATGCTAGCGGCTGGATGTTTTTCAGCTTCCCCTGATCTGTGTTCCTGTGTTCTCACTTGTGCTGACTGATCTTCCATTGTTGACCCAACTTGTTCCTACACTTGCTCAGTGGATTCCGTATTCTTATCTCATCTTGCCTCTGACTATTCTCTGCCTTATCTCCTGGTGCTGACTTCGGCTTGCTACTGGACCTTGCTCCCCCTGCTTCCTTTGTACCAACTCTGGCCTGCTTTCTGACCACACTGCTGTCCCATGGTGTATGACCCCATCTCACCTTGGCTATGTCCCAGACTGTAGCAGTCACTTGCTATCAAGCTACCGGGCACCCACGCTTCTTTGAGCCTTGTACCTCTGTCACCACATTCAGGAGTGCTCAGACCAAAACTCCAAGAGAAGCCCTTTTGTCAACTCAGCCTCTAACCAAGGTGCGTGACAGCAGGTACACATTCAAAGTAAGATCTCCAAAATGGGTGCAGGTTGGTACCTAAATAGGGGCCTCCAAAATGAGTACAGACCCACCCCCAAATAGATGTCTCAGAATAAGTACAGACCCACACCCAAACAGAATTATTTAGAATGGGTGCATGTCCACACCCTAACAGTGGTCACCATAATGGGTGCAGGTCCACGTCCTAACGGATGTCTCTATAATGGGTGCAAGCAGAACTGTAGATCATTTTTTCCTGGAGTAGGTTCAACCTTGGGCACACAGATTATAATTAGGCAGCGTGGAAGTTGTGGGTGTGGTGAAATTGCGCTTCCATTACATACAGTGCCTTGAAAAAGTATTCCTACCCCTTGAAATTTTCCACATTTTGACATGTTACATCCAAAAATGTAAATGTATTTTATTGGGATTTTATGTGATAGACCAACACAAAGTGGCATATAATTTTGAAGTGGAAGAAAAATGATAAATGGTTTTCAAAATGTTTTACAAATAAATATGTGAAAAGTGTGGTGTGCATTTGTATTCAGCCCCCTTTACTCCGATACCCCTAACTAAAATCTAGTGGAACCAATTGCTTTCAGAAGTCACCTAAATTAGTAAATAGAGTCCACCTGCGTGTAATTTAATCTGAGGTATAAATACAGCTGCTCTGTGAAGCCCTCAGAGGTTTGTTAGAGAACCTTAGTGAACAAACATCATCATGAAGGCCAAGGAACACACCAGACAGGTCAGGGATAAAGTTGTTAAGAAGTTTAAAGCAGGGTTAGGTTATAGAAAAATATCCCAAGCTTTGAACATCTCAAGGAGCTCTGTGCAATCCATCATCCGAAAATGGAAAGAGTATGGCACAACTGCAAACCTACCAAGACATGGCCGTCCACCTAAACTGGCAAGGAGAGCATTAATCAGAGAAGCAGCCAAGAGGCCCATGGTAATTCTGGAGGAGCTGCAGAGATCCACAGCTCAGGTGGGAGAATCTGTCCACAGGACAACTATTAGTCGTGTTCTCCACAAATCTGGCCGTTATGGAGAGTGGCAAGAAGAAAGACATTGGTGAAAGAAAAGCCATAAGAAGTCCTGTTTGCAGTTTGCGAGAAGCCATGTGGAGGACACAGCAAACATGTGAAAGAAGGTGCTCTGGTCAGATGAGACCAAAATTGAACTTTTTGAACTAAAAGCAAAACACTATGTGTGGTGGAAAACTAACACCGCACATCACCCTGAACACACCATCCCCACCGTGAATCATGGTGGTGGCAGCATCATGTTGTGGGGATGCTTTTCTTCAGCAGGGACAGGGAAGCTGGTCAGAGTTGATGGGAAGATGGAGCCAAATACAGGTCAATCTTAGAAGAAAACCTGTTAGAGTCTGCAAAAGACTTGAGACTGGGGCAGAGGTTCACCTTCCATCAGGACAACGACCCTAAACATACAGCCAGAGCTGCAATTGAATGGTTTAGATCAAAGCATATTCATGTGTTAGAATGGCCTAGTCAAAATCCAGACCTAAATGCAATTGATAACCTGCGTCAAGACCTGAAAATCGCATCCAATTCGCACTAGTGTGAACCCAGCCTTAAGGAGAAATTTAGTCAGTAGTCACATAGTCAGTGACTGCTTGGCAACCTGTAACTGTTGCACAATATAAATAGTGCAGTAGACAGGATTAAATAATGTAATTAAAGTGCAGCGTTTAAGACGTAGCTCCCAACTGTCCCTGATTTCGAGGGACTGTCCCTGATTTGGAGCAATGTCCCTCTGTCCCTCATTCCCCCTCATTTGTCCCTCATTTTGGTCTGATCCATATAGTTGTATATAAAATGCACTTTTTATCTTTCAAAAAGTGTTTCCCAGTACTAAACCTTTTCTTCTGATTTCTAAATTGCTGCATTTGTAAATTTTAAAAGCCAATATAAAGCAGTAGTATAATATTAGTAGTAAAAAAAAGCCCTTGTGGATTTAATTAACCTTTTTTGGGGGGTTAATTCTCTTTTAAGAAGGTGTGGTAGGGGGCGTGTCCTATGCCTGCATACATTTGCTAGGAGGTGTCCCTCATTCCCATCTCAAAATGTTGGGAGGTATGGTTAAGGGTATGTCATATAGATCCCAATGTACAGAGTGTAGCGGTTATAAGTACAAAACACAGCACAGTGTTTATAATGCAGGGGTCAGGAGTAGAGAACTCTCAAAGCACAGGGGTGCCTAAAGCACAGCATGCAGGGGTTGGTTTACATTAACTTACACAGCGCAGGGGTCAGGAAAGCATAAAGCACAGAACACAGGGCTTAGGATACATTAACACACAGAGTGCAAGGGTCAGGAGAATATAATGCACAGGTCATTATACAGAGTCAATGGGGGGGGGGGGGGGGGCAGAGGGGGCCCTGACCTCCCAACATTATGCTGTGCCCCACCATGTGCCCCCCCCCCCCCCCCAAATTAAAAAAATGTTTTGTTTTTTTTTTACAAAAAGGCAACGTCTAAGAGGGAGAGTGTCCCCAGTCAGCTCCTGCAGGTGATTCCTCCCCCCTCCCCTGCTCGCTGACACTGCATAATGCGAGCGCTCACACAACCACGGCCGCCCAATCTGCTCCTTCCCCTGCATCCTCATTGACAGGGAGAAGAGCGAGTTGCAGGAAGGACTCCACTAGGACTCTCAATTACTGAAAAAACAGACTGATTTCTCCCATCCTCAGGACAGGAGAACCAACCTGTAAATTCCAAGATGATGCCAGACCAGCGCAGTCAATAGCAGGGGCAGGGCAGCAAGAGGAGGCTGGGGAACCCCACAGTGGCAGAACACCAGGGCTCGGTGGCAAGACAACCTTTGCAACCCTGATAGTTCTCCCACTGCTTTGGACCCTTATATTTTCTGGTGACATATATCTCTTGTTTTCTGCCACCCTGGGGGGCCTCAATACAGTAGGAAGGGAGCTCACTGCAGAACATGTGAAAGGGCCTGTTGTGGGATCGTAGTAAAGGGCCCCAGGATATATATATATAAAATTGCATTTCATAGTTGCTCCCCTACTTTTGTCCCTGTCCCCCCATGTGCCCCCCCTAAATATAAAAGCTGGAGACTAGGGCTGAAACAACTAATCGATTATGAAATTAATCGATTACTATTTTCATAATCGATTAATCGGCCAGTAACATAATGGGGTTAAAAAAAACTAAAATTAGCCCTTTATAGTACAAAAAGAGCAAATAATCACTACTGCAAATATTACTTTCACAGTTCTACACTAAAAAAAATGAACCTCTTACAGTAGTGATTATCTGCTTTTTTTTTGTACTATAAAGGGCTAATTTTAGTTTTTTTCACCCCATTATGTTACTAAACGTCTTAGACCTGGTTCACATCTATATGTTTTTTGGTGCTGTTTGCAGAAACACACTACAGTTCATTCACATGGTTTCCTATGGGACACGTTCACGCAAAATGGTGCTTTTTTGGTTCAATATACTTCAATAGTGAAGCTGCAGAAAAGCATGTCACTTTTGCAGCAATTTGTGTTTTTTAATCTGCCCAACAACAAACTGACCAAAAAAATACAAAAACGCAAATCGCAGCAAAATCACGTGCACGAAAATCAAAACGCACAGCAAAAAGCACTGCAGAAACAGATGAAAAGCAAACTGCACAGGTGTGTACTGAGCCTTATGTTGGCCACACAGATCACTTTTCAGATGAGAATATTCAGACGAAAAATCTTTGTACATTCACTGAATGAAAGAATGAACGTTCTTAAAATGACATATTTTTTGAAGGAAGACATTGTTTTTGTTTTTAATAAAAAAAAAAAATGATCACTGAGTGATGATATTTACCAGATTCACCCTTTAATAGTTTATACGGTATATATCCTGTAATAGTTTATACAGTATATCTCCTCTAATAGTATATACAGTATATCTCCTCTAATAGTATATACAGTATATCTCCTCTAATAGTATATACAGTATATCTCCTCTAATAGTATATACAGTATATCTCCTCTAATAGTATATACAGTATATCTCTTCTGTCTGTTATTCTCAGAGTGGATTCGATATTTTGCTCCCTAACCATATAGTTGGTTATTTATATTTACCACTGCATCGAGATATTTAAGAATAAATGACCTTTTTTTTAAAACTTACACATTAACCAAGTTATACACCACACTTTTTTTTAAGGTTATTAACCGAATAATCGATGAATCAAAACAATAATCTTCCAACTAATCGATTATGAAAATAATCATTAGTTGCAGCCCTACTGGAGACACCACTGGACAGAGTACAACAAAGAACTGTTCCCCTCCCCAAACCAACATTCCCTCCTTCCTTCCCCCCCAGTACAGCTCTTCCCACAATACATTTTTAGATAATTCTTGCAGCTTCAGATTAAAATGGAAACTTTGTATTTAATTTATTTTATTTATTTATTCCAAGTATTTATATAGCGTTGTCAATGTACGTGTTTCTTTACAGATATATTGCACGTTCACATCAGTCCCTTAAGGAGTTTACAATCTAAGTTAATAACATTGAATTACAAATGGCTTGTGTAGCAATTTTATATGCTCTATTCGTTTTTTCTCCATTAAGTTCATAATAAGTTGCATAAAATATATTCCTAAAATATAATAATAATAAATACCAGTATAAATAAAAATAGTTTGGAGCTGTCTGCATAAACTTTTCCCGACCTGTTCCAGCAATTTGCTGTGCTGCGTTTTGTTTGCTAATCTGCTTATTCTTTCCTGAGTTGCTTACCCTTTTGATAGTACACCGGTGACAGGTCTTTAAAAAAAATTGCTGAGTTCAAGGGGGAAATGTACTTGTTACTGTCAAGTTGAGTTAACTTTGATATCACTATGATTAGACGCCTAGTTCTGTATGTTTTACTGTGCGTTAAAAAACAAATTATACCTCTTCCGCCATCACTCTTGACACCGGTGTCCCTAGACCGCTCCGTCATTTCCCTTTACACTCATGATTGCACAGATCTTCATAGCTCTAACGCTTTATAGTTGAACTCCAGGGCAGAATTTTTTTTTCATATGAATAAAGTTTCTTTCTTACCTGTTTACGTTTGTATTTACATTTACATTCTAATTATTTATTTTTTAAAAGATATTTTTATTGCATTTTTTTTTTTATATATACAGACAGACATACAAATAAAAAAACAAAATCCAAACATAAAATACAAAATGCTCCTATGTCATCCTAGAACAGAAGAAAATCGTGCATCATGCATTTACTATGTTATTCAGAGTGGATAACTTCTAACTCGACATCAAACTCTGTATAGACAAGTAGTGGCTAGTACTTTCATGGCAAAAGTCATTTACTGTATGAGGCAAACTACAGTGGGGCAAAAAAGTATTTAGTCGGCCACCAATTGTGCAAGTTCTCCCACTTAAAAAGATGAGAGAGGCCTGTAATTGTCATCATAGGTAGACCTCAACTATGAGAGACAAAATGTGGAAACAAATCCAGACAACATTGTCTGATTTTTGAAAGAATTTAGTTGCAAATTATGGTGGAAAATTAGTATTTTGTTACCTAGAAACAATCAAGATTTCCGGCTCTCACAGACCTGTATTTTCTTCTTTAAGAGGCTCCTCTGTCCTCCACTCATTACCTGCATTAACTCATTACCTGTTTGAACTTGTTATCAGTGTAAAAGACACCTGTCCACAACCTCAAACAGTCACACTCCAAACTCCACTATGGTGAAGACCAAAGAGCTGTCGAAGGACACCAGAAACAAAATTGTAGACCTGCACCAGGCTGGGAAGACTGAATCTGCAATAGGCAAGCAGCTTGGTGTGAAGTAATCAACTGTGGGAGCAATAATTAGAAAATGGAAGACATACAAGACCACTGATAATATCCCTCGATCTGGGTCTCCACCCAAGATCTCACCCCGTGGGGTCAAAATGATCACAAGAAGAGAACTTGCACAATTGGTGGCTGACTTAATACTTTTTTGCCCCACTGTACCTTAAATAATACCCAATTATGGCAGTGTAGGTGAGAGGGTTAGTGGGCTAGCCAGCCATCTGTCCCAGACCTTGTGAAATGTTTTTTTTCCTCCTTCGGATATCAAAGGTGAGCTTATACAGTGGTAGGGATTCGTTAACCTAGTAGGGGTCGCAGTACCCTTCCAGGTCAGCAAGATGACCTTTTTCGCATAAAAATAGAGGATATGAAGCAGTCTCTTGGCCCGGGAGGGAACTACAAGGTCACCAAAGATGCCCAAGAGACAGTTCTTGGGGTTAAGTATATTGGGGAGACCCAGTGCTGAGGAGAGAAAGGCGCCTATGTTCACCCAGAAGTTCTGTACTATAGGACAAGTACAGAAGCAGTGAAGGAAGTCAGATATGTGTCCACATTTTTGAAAGCATTCGGCCAAGGGGGATATGCCCATTTTTTTTACATTTTAACTGGAGTAAGGTGTGATTGGTGAAAGACCTTGACCTATCTCTGGAAGAGATAACCAAGGTCTTAAAGGTGTCACAGAATTCAGACCAGCCTTCTTCTGTGATAGGGATATCTAAGGAGTCCCATTTCTGTTGTGCTGCCCTGAACCTAGGTTTAGAGTTTGTCACTAGGACCGAATAATAGGTAGATATAAGTTTTGTCTGGTCCAGAGCTCTTAGGAGCTTTTCCAGGTCAGGGGTCTCTAGGGGACTAGCTAAGGAGCCAAACTGTGCTTGTACAGCATGTCTGAGTTGGTAGTAATAGAATAGATAAGTATGTGGCAAATCGAAGTCTAATGTCATCTGGGAGAAGGATTTGAAACCCTGAGGAGTGTATATATATATATATGGCATAAGTATTTGATCCCCTTGGATGTCCATCTTTTAGGGTCAGGTAGGGAGTTTAGTTCCTTAAGCGTAGGGTTATACCAGAGTGGACTATTGGGAGAGGCCAACCAAGAGTCAGAGGTATGTTTGACTGTCACTGTTTTAAACAAATCGAGAGAAGTATGTATGATAGACATTCCAGGTCCCGGGTGGCGTGCATCTGCAGTATATTATGTTATGTAGTGTTTCAAACGAGGAAACTATGGCTCCTTCAGTAGTTGTAGACACGTTATTCGAGTCAGGGTGCAGCCAGTCATGGATATTAACTAATTGAGATGCCTGGTAGTAGAGATAGAAGTCAGGGAAAGCTAACCCTGCCAGGTGGGACGGGATACGAAGTGTCTCTAGTGCGACTCTATTACATTCTAATTTTAGTTAAAAAAAAACTGTAAGTGAAAATGTAATTAAAAAATTTTAATGTTGGATTCGGATGTTTAATTTAATAAATTTATTGACAGGGGTGAACATCCGTAGATCTCCAGAGGTTGCCCTGTTCCATAAACTACCCAGATGAAGTGCCCAGGAAATCAATAAAATTAATCACATATATACTGTTAGCGGCAAGGATTACGGTTGCTCGGCACTGGAAACAATTGGTTATTCCTCTGGAATATGTTAAAAATAAAGTTAACTGGATTATGGTTAATGACAGACTCACTCACTGTCGGCAATGGAACCATTCAAATCAGTGCGACTCCAACTTTGCAGTGCCTCACCGATTTGAAAAAAAAAGGTTCCTGCACGTTTTTTTGCGATTTCAGGCGCGACTCGCATAGACATCTGTGTATGAAGTGGCACGGATGTCAACTAAGTAGCACCTGAAATCACGCCGACCTGCTACTTTGAAATCGTGCTACTTCAGGTGAAGCAGCGCGATTTCAAAGTAGCATCAATGTGAAATAGGGCTAAAAGTATCTTATCTTACATAAAGAGAACTTAAAAAAAATAAAAATAAAAAGCCAATGTAATAACAAAAGATGCAAAAAAATACTGCGCTATAAATAAAAACAAAAAAACAAAACAAAAAGAGAGCTGCGACTAAAGTGTTATACTACACCAAACAAATATACAGATAAAGTGAAAAGCACGACTTTTTCACTTTATCTGTAATAACAAAAGATAACAGTCTTTGGGATCATTAGAGACCTTCATGTCCAATATGCAGTAACAGACCATTTTGTGTTTTGTGGTCTGCGAATAACTACCTTCTCCCCACCTCGACATGATAATAATCCAACTTCTAGATGGGAAAATAATGCCTAGGGCACTGGAATATTAGTCAATGCAAGGTGGGGACATTGCTGACCTCCATTACTCAGAGGTAAGGCCTTAAGGGTCATCCAAGTTTGGGGGGGTCCCAAGGAGATCATGAAGGAAGTTGTGTGAAGCTGTCTCGGCATATACTGGAACTTTGTGGTGTCACACTATTTGTTTTTCAGGGTTTATTTTTCCATTTGTAATTTACTTTAAGTGTTTTTTTTTTAGGTTTAGGTATTAAAACAGATATGAGCTTAGCTTTCCAAAACCCAGGCACACCAGGTATACATGCCGCATTTACTAGGATTTACTCTTAATTCCTGTATCTCCAGAACAGGAAGTAAAGGGAAATATCCCCATGGTTCTTTTAGCTTCCTGGGAGCCAGAAGGTTAAAGGAACTAGTAGACAAATCCATCTGGCACTAAACCCATGCCGCCACAGTTTCAGTGTCATGGTTATGGGTCAGGCTCGGAGACCAGTAGCTACAGCACATACTTCCCAACTTTTTGAGATGGTAATGACTGATACTTGTTAGCAAAAATATGTAGGCATAGGACACCCCCCCCACCACACCCCCTTAATGGAGAATTTAACAAATGAAATGTGTAGTTAAACTCACTAGTCTTCCTTTATACTGGCTTTTGATATGTAAGGTTCACCAGAAACGAGGTACAGGGCAAGATTGTTCAAAGAATTGTGCAGAAAGCTGTCTAGCATCTTAGGTGGCTCAGCAAGAAGAGATACTGCCACACACAGCCAGAGGTTGCAGGTTCAGATCTGGGCCCTGGCAGAAAGAATGCATGGATTACCAGGATATCATATGTAAACTGTTATGAAGATAAAAACAACACTCACAAAGTAAATCTAGAAAAAAAAAAAATGGTCGCAATAAAAAAGTTACAAATGTGGAAGCAAGCATGAGGCACTGGGGTTTCAGGGCCATGACAGACCTTCTTCTCAAAGTAACCAAAATGTAATGATTGAAGGATAGATGATCTAATAACAATCCGCACCAATCTTGCATGTGTAAAGAACAATGTGAAACCAGTGATGTGGTGTCTCCCTCATGGTGAAGGATTGGTGAATCCAATGAGTGAGACACCACATCCCTGCAAATACGAAAGGGGAGCACGGAAAGTCACCTATATATTTCTGGCACTGGAATCCTAAACAGACTGTCACCATTAATAATTTTTATTATACTTTTTGAGTTTGCACCAGTCACTTTGTGAATTTTTTCTGTTTACTTATTTTTATTTTTTATATTTTGATACATGGACATTAATTTAAGTTTATTGCACATTTATTTGACTTTTTGATTATATTAATATGTTTTTTGTAATTTAATATGTTATTTGCACATTAATTGGGGTTCATACTTAATTATCAGATATATATATTATCACTATATATATTTTTTATATTATATTAGACAATTTTCACTGTTTTTTGCTGGACTTACCACATTAGCCTTCACACGGCTTTTCACATTTGGTCTATACAGCTTCTCACCTGTGCTTGGAAAGATTTTCCCCTGTATTACATTTTACCACCAACTTTTACCACCCCATATTTACCACTCATGTGAGTTTTACAGTCATTCCATTTTGGTTGCATAGAACAGAGCCATTTCCCTTTCTTTGAATTTATTATTGTAGATTTCACTTTGTGAAGTTTGTCTTATGCCGTGTACACACGAGCGGACTTTTCAACCGGACTGGTTCGACGGACCGAGTCTGACGAACAATTTCGACCATGTGTGGGCTCCATCGGACCTGCAGCGGACTTTTTCGGTCGAAAATCTGACGGACTTTAGATTTGGAACATGTTTCAAAGCTTTCCGACGGACTCGAGTCCGGTCGAAAACTCCGCTCGTCTGTATGCTAGTTCGACGGACGAAAACCAACGCTAGGGCAGCTATTGGCTACTGGCTATCAACTTCCTTATTTTAGTCCGGTCATATGTCATCACGTACGAATCCGTCGGACTTTGGTGTGATTGTGTGTAGGCAAGTCCGTTTGTTCGGAAAGTCCGTCGGAAGTCCTCCGGAAGTCCGTCGGATAGACCGTCAGACCAGTCCGGTCGAAAAGTCCACCCTTGTGTGCACAGCATTAGGGAGGCAGCAGTTCACATCACTCCTAAGCGTGGAATCCTTGCTTATTTCTTTTCTCCTTTTCAAAGTGTTTGCTTGTCACATTGAGAGGGGGGGGTCTACCATAGTCCCAAAATGTTGATGCATCATGCCTGCTTCCACGTTTGTAACTTTTGCATCATGACTCCATTTAAAAAAAAAATGAGGTTTGCCTTATGAGTGCTGGCTTTCTCCTCATAAAAGAACCAGATGGGATTTTTTTACCCTTTTCTTCTCTCCCCCCCCCCCGCTAAAAAAAAACGTTAGGCTTAATGCCGTCTACACACGAGCGGAATGTCCGACAGAAAAAGTCAGACGGAAGCTTTTCATCGTCTATTCAGATCGTGTGTAGGCCTCATCGGACTTTTTTTTTCCGAAAATTCTGACGGACCTAGAACTGGAACATGTTCTAAATATTTCCGACGGAACCAATTCCTATCGGGAAGACCGATGGTCTGTAGGCTGTTCCAACAGGCCGAAAACGACGCATGCTCTGAAGCAAGTGCGAGACGGAAGATATTGGCTAATGGCTATTGAACTTCCTTTTTCTAGTCCCGTCGTACGTGTTGTGCGTCACCGCGTTCTGGACGGTCGGACTTTGGGCGGACTTTGGTTTGACCGTGTGTAGGCAAGACCGCTTGAATGGAATTCCGTCGGAGTTCTGTTGGAGAAACCTTCGGAGTTTATTCCGACGGCAAAACCGGTCGTGTGTACAGGGCATTAGAAACACTAATGAGATCCCTTTATCAGCTTGAAATAGAGTGAATCATTATGCTGTGGGGAGAGTGAACATCTTTTTGCCCTTAATCATCCAGATTTGAGCTAACTGTTCTTTTTTTCCCCACTATTTGCCAGTGTGCCACCTTTGTGTCTTTGGACACAAAAAATTAGATGTAATTAGTCCAAAATGATCTACAGTACATCATGGGGCCACCATACTCACAAATGGTGTGTTACGGTCTTGTTTTTGCTAAACTGATGATTTCATGGTTGGGAAATTTGGCGAAACTGATCTAGCACCCTCCTAGTTAGTTTGCTAGGTTGGTTAGATAAATTTAGTTTTTTTGTTGGCTCCTCTGTAATGAGTGTAGCAGAGTTTAATTACTTTGGGCTGTTCTGGACTGGAAAGGCAAATTAGCAACCTGAAATTTTTTGCTGCCTCAACCAATCCCTGGTGGAGGGTACCCAGTAGGTGGCTGATGAGTACATAAATAGTCTGTGGTCTGGAGCTGCCCTGTCTTGTCCAGGAGGAGAAGTTCCAAGCCTGAAGGGCTGTTACCCTTCTAGGCAGCCCATCTGAAGTTCTTCATGAGCTCACTGAGGTCACAGCTATGCTAGAGCTGGGGGGGGGGCTGTTTTGATAAATATCTCTGGAACTAAGTGGGGATTTCACTGGGGATCTGGTCTGGAGAAATGTCTGGCTGACATTGGAAGGAAGCATCCAAGTATCTAAGGACATTGTGAGTACAGACCTGAGTATAGGATCCTAGTGACTGTTTGCTACTGCTATCCCTTGTGCATCAGTGCCAGGGCTTGCTTGGACTTCTTATGGTGTCTCAGTGCTGTACATTCCCTTGGCTTCTACCAGCGGAACTGTTTTAAGAAGTAGTGACAAAGTGTTAATGGGGTATCTCACTGCTTCCTGTTACCCTATCTAATTTTTTTCAGCAATAAATCTCAAAAAGACAACCCCATAGAACAACTGTCCCCGATTTTGAGGGACTGTCCCTGATTTGGAGCAATGTCCCTCTGTCCCTCATTTTGGTCTGATCTATATAGATGTATATAAAATGCACTTTTTATCTATCAAAAAGTGTTTTCCAGCGCTAAACCTTTCATCTGATTTCTAAATATAAAGGAATAGTAGTGGTAAAAAAGCACTTGTGGGTTAAACCAATCTTGTTTTTTTTGTACAATTCTCCTTTAAGGGTGCGTGCCAGGGGGTGTGTCCTATGCCTGCATAGTTTTGCCGATAGGTGTCCCTCATTCCCATCTCAAAAGGTTGGGAGGTATGCAGGGGTGTTAACCAATTTCATTGTGGGCCGCATCAGCATTATGGTGACCCTCAAAGGGACGGTTGTTTCTGTAAGTCTAGATGCCCAGGGCACCCCACCCTCCTTACATCAGATGTCATGAGCCCCCCCCACCATCAGAAGTGAAGAGTCTCTCACCCTCCCTTACATCACAGTGCCCTCCCCCTTACCTTGCCAGGAAGAAGCTGGGGTGAAGCTAGGAAACAGAAAGTGCAGGGTCTGTAGGAGGACCAGAGGAGGGTTGGAGTCAGCTGCTGGAGTCTGCTGTATGCTGAGACCAGGGAAGGCGGAGACAAGGGAGTGCTGTGGTTGCACAAAGAGGGGCAGGATCTGTAGAAGGAGTTCTGTCCTCTTCTCTGTTCCAGAGACTGGGAGGGGGGGGGGACAGAAACAAGTCTCTCCGCGGCTACACAGAGAAGTGTCTGTCTGGTGGAGGAGTGCTATCCTCCTCGCTGCTGCCGACTGCTGAGATGAGGTGGGGGCAGAAACTAGGGTGTTGCCGCAGCTGCAGGAGAGGTGCGAGGGCCACATGAAATTGCCTGGAGGGCCAGATTTGGCCCTCGGGCCTTGTGTTTGACACATGTGCCCTGGACTGTTCATTGAGCCAGAAAGAGTGGCTACTGCTGTGTGCCTGGCTGCCGCTGCACTAACCTTAGAGAGGAACCTATGGCAAATTAGCGGGCTCTTTTGGGGGTGAGCACTACACTTGTATTACTTGCTTGAAAACCCCCCCAAAAAAACGCTATAGTAATTTGTCAAGATTTTTTTTTATGTTTGGTATTATTTTGCAGAGTTCTTATTATTTGTTTTCTGAAACTTTTATCTGTAAAGTAAATAAAATTATTATTATTAGTTTTTTTTTTTTTTTCTTTACATCACCGGTCCAAGTGGCATTTGTTGAAGTTAGTTTTCAGCTCTCTAAACTTTTTTTATTTTATTTATTATTTTTTGTTTTTTTTTTTTACAACAAAGTGACGGCGTAAAGCAGAGGGAGATTTAACGAGACTGAAAGTTATACCGTGATAAATATGAGAAGTGAAATAAAAAAGCCAAATAAAGAGATAGACAAAAAGAAAATTTGTCAGTAAATAATCCATAGTCAGGCCGTATATATATATTGCGGCGGAGGCAAACGGAGACGTATGTCTCTGCAAACATTTCAATAAACATATTTCTTCTCCCAGACTGCGAAAACGACAGATGATTTAATTGCTGCGCGGAAGATCAATGGCAGATAGGGGAATGTAATTAGTTCCCTGTCAGGTTTAACTTGTTGTTCCCCCGGATAAGTATGGAAGGCTCCGGCGGTGAACGTCGCGGCTCTGGCGGTTCGGCCTAAATAATCGGAGGTCCTGTTTGTTATCGTGTCATCTCTGCTCAACTAGCAAAATGTACATGTCTGGCCGCGTCACCTCTGCTCCGACCCTACGCCCCACCATGTAGTCTGTCACATCATCCAAATGGAGAGGAATGGAAAGGAGGGCTTCATCTAGAGGGGTGCAGGAAGGCCACATCACCCACTATGTGCTTAGTACACGCAAAACCTCACCCTCCCATACAGTTATAGTGTATTTAATCCACAGGTGTGCGCAGACTATTGCATTAGGGTGTGCACCCCAAAGCAGTGGACGGTGTCAGTAGAGCAGAGGATGGTGTCAGTAGAGCAGTGGACGGTGTCAGTAGAGCAGAGGATGGTGTCAGTAGAGCAGTGGACGGTGTCCAATAGAGCAGTGGACGGTGTCAGTAGAGCAGAGGATGGTGTCAGTAGAGCAGTGGACGGTGTCAGTAGAGCAGAGGATGGTGTCAGTAGAGCAGTGGACGGTGTCAGTAGAGCAGAGGACGGTGTCAGTAGAGCAGAGGACGGTGTCAGTAGAGCAGTGGACGGTGTCAGTAGAGCAGAGGACGGTGTCAGTAGAGCAGAGAATTTGGTGTCAGTAGAGCAGTGGACGGTGTCAGTAAAGCAGAGGACGGTGTCAGTAGAGCAGTGGACGGTGTCAGTAGAGCAGAGGATGGTGTCAGTAGAGCAGAGGACGGTGTCAGTAGAGCAGAGGATGGTGTCAGTAGAGCAGAGGATGGTGTCAGTAGAGCAGAGGATGGTGTCAGTAGAGCAGTGGACGGTGTCAGTAGAGCAGTGGACGGTGTCAGTAGAGCAGAGGACGGTGTCAGTAGAGCAGTGGATGGTGTCAGTAGAGCAGTGGACGGTGTCAGTAGAGCAATGGGCGGTGTCAGTAGGGCAATGGGCGGTGTCAGTAGAGCAGTGGGCGGTGTCAGTAGGGCAGAGGACGGTGTCAGTAGAGCAGTGGATTGTGTCATTAGAGCAGAGGACGGTGTCAGTAGAGCAGTGGACGGTGTCAGTAGAGCAGTGGACGGTGTCAGTAGAGCAGAGGACGGTGTCAGTAGAGCAGTGGACGGTGTCAGTAGAGCAGAGGATGGTGTCAGTAGAGCAGAGGATGGTGTCAGTAGAGCAGTGGATGGTGTCAGTAGAGCAATGGGCGGTGTCAGTAGAGCAGTGGGCGGTGTCAGTAGGGCAGAGGACGGTGTCAGTAGAGCAGTGGATTGTGTCATTAGAGCAGACGACGGTGTCAGTAGAGCAGAGGACGGTGTCAGTAGAGCAGTGGATGGTGTCAGTAGAGCAGTGGATGGTGTCAGTAGAGCAGAGGATGGTGTCAGTAGAGCAGTGGACGGTGCCAGGTGTCAGTAGAGCAGTGGATGGTGTCAGTAGAGCAGAGGACGGTGTCAGTAGAGCAGTGGACGGTGTCAGTAGAGCAGAGGATGGTGTCAGTAGAGCAGTGGATGGTGTCAGTAGAGCAGAGGACGGTGTCAGTAGAGCAGAGGAAGGTGTCAGTAGAGCAGTGGATGGTGTCAGTAGAGCAGAGGATGGTGTCAGTAGAGCAGTGGATGGTGTCAGTAGAGCAGAGGATGGTGTCAGTAGAGCAGTGGACGGTGCCAGGTGTCAGTAGAGCAGTGGATGGTGTCAGTAGAGCAGAGGATGGTGTCAGTAGAGCAGTGGACGGTGTCAGTAGAGCAGAGGATGGTGTCAGTAGAGCAGTGGATGGTGTCAGTAGAGCAGAGGACGGTGTCAGTAGAGCAGAGGATGGTGTCAGTAGAGCAGAGGACGGTGTCAGTAGAGCAGTGGATGGTGTCAGTAGAGCAGTGGACGGTGTCAGTAGAGCAGTGGACGGTGTCAGTAGAGCAGAGGACGGTGTCAGTAGAGCAGAGGATGGTGTCAGTAGAGCAGTGGATGGTGTCAGTAGAGCAGAGGACGGTGTCAGTAGAGCAGAGGACGGTGTCAGTAGAGCAGTGGATGGTGTCAGTAGAGCAGTGGATGGTGTCAGTAGAGCAGTGGACGGTGTCAGTAGAGCAGTGGACGGTGTCAGTAGAGCAGAGGACGGTGTCAGTAGAGCAGTGGATGGTGTCAGTAGAGCAGAGGACGGTGTCAGTAGAGCAGAGGACGGTGTCAGTAGAGCAGAGGACGGTGTCAGTAGAGCAGTGGATGGTGTCAGTAGAGCAGTGGACGGTGTCAGTAGAGCAGAGGACGGTGTCAGTAGAGCAGTGGACGGTGTCAGTAGAGCAGTGGACGGTGTCAGTAGAGCAGAGGACGGTGTCAGTAGAGCAGAGGACGGTGTCAGTAGAGCAGTGGATGGTGTCAGTAGAGCAGTGGACGGTGTCAGTAGAGCAGTGGACGGTGTCAGTAGAGCAGTGGACGGTGTCAGTAGAGCAGTGGACGGTGTCAGTAGAGCAGTGGATGGTGTCATTAGAGCAGAGGACGGTGTCAGTAGAGCAGTGGACGGTGTCAGTAGAGCAGAGGACGGTGTCAGTAGAGCAGTGGACGGTGTCAGTAGAGCAGAGGACGGTGTCAGTAGAGCAGAGGACGGTGTCAGTAGAGCAGTGGACGGTGTCAGTAGAGCAGTGGACGGTGTCCAGTAGAGCAGGGGACGGTGTCAGTAGAGCAGAGGACGGTGTCAGCAGAGCAGAGGACGGTGTCAGTAGAGCAGAGGACGGTGACAGTAGAGCAGTGGATGGTGTCAGTAGAGCAGTGGACGGTGTCAGTAGAGCAGTGGATGGTGTCAGTAGAGCAGTGGACGGTGTCAGTAGAGCAGTGGACGGTGTCAGTAGAGCAGAGGACGGTGTCAGTAGAGCAGTGGACGGTGTCGGTAGAGCAGTGGACGGTGTCGGTAGAGCAGTGGATGGTGTCAGTAGAGCAGTGGACGGTGTCGGTAGAGCAGTGGATGGTGTCAGTAGAGCAGTGGACGGTGTCAGTAGAGCAGTGGACGGTGTCGGTAGAGCAGAGGAAGGTGTCAGTAGAGCAGTGGATGGTGTCAGTAGAGCAGTGGATGGTGTCAGTAGAGCAGTGGACGGTGTCAGTAGAGCAGTGGACGGTGTCAGTAGAGCAGTGGACGGTGTCAGTAGAGCAGAGGATGGTGTCAGTAGAGCAGAGGAGGGTGTCAATAGAGCAGAGGAGGGTGTCAGTAGAGCAGAGGAGGGTGTCAATAGAGCAGAGGAGGGTGTCAGTAGAGCAGAGGAGGGTGTCAGTAGAGCAGTGGATGGTGTCAGTAGAGCAGTGGACGGTGTCAGTAGAGCAGAGGAGGGTGTCAGTAGAGCAGTGGATGGTGTCAGTAGAGCAGTGGACGGTGTCAGTAGAGCAGTGGACGATGTCAGTAGAGCAATGGGTGGTGTCAGTAGTGCAGTGGGCGGTGTCAGTAGAGCAGTGGGCGGTGTCAGCAGAGCAGTGGACGGTGTCAGCAGGGCAGTGGATGGTGTCAGTAGGGCAGTGGGCAGTGTCAGTAGAGCAATAGAGGGTGTCAGTAGGGCAGTGGGCGGTGTCAGTAGAGCAGTGGATGGTGTCAGTAGAGCAGTGGACGGTGTCAGTAGAGCAGTGGACGGTGTCAGTAGAGCAGTGGACGGTGTCAGTAGAGCAGAGGATGGTGTCAGTAGAGCAGAGGAGGGTGTCAATAGAGCAGAGGAGGGTGTCAGTAGAGCAGAGGAGGGTGTCAATAGAGCAGAGGAGGGTGTCAGTAGAGCAGAGGAGGGTGTCAGTAGAGCAGTGGATGGTGTCAGTAGAGCAGTGGACGGTGTCAGTAGAGCAGAGGAGGGTGTCAGTAGAGCAGTGGATGGTGTCAGTAGAGCAGTGGACGGTGTCAGTAGAGCAGTGGACGATGTCAGTAGAGCAATGGGTGGTGTCAGTAGTGCAGTGGGCGGTGTCAGTAGAGCAGTGGGCGGTGTCAGCAGAGCAGTGGACGGTGTCAGCAGGGCAGTGGATGGTGTCAGTAGGGCAGTGGGCAGTGTCAGTAGAGCAATAGAGGGTGTCAGTAGGGCAGTGGGCGGTGTCAGTAGAGCAGTGGGCGGGGTCAGTAGAGCAGTGGGCGGTGTCAGTAGGGCAAAATACCAGGAAAATACTGGGGTTATGGCAGCTAGCTGCTGCCATAACAACAGCATTTAATGTCAAAGTACCGACGTACAATGATGGCGGATTGCTTTAAGTGGTTGAATCAATATCAATGACATGGTATTGGTAAGAGCTATTTTATCTAAGGGAAATTCCCAAAACATGGCCCGTTGGGCGGGGTACTTGAGGAATGAGGTTGACAACCACTGATCTAGTGAGAAGCAATTGACTCTCTGCAAAGGTCCAGCATTCCCCTGAGAGAGGAAAAAAAAGATTTAAAAAAAAAAAAAAAAAAAAAAAAATTAATTTAGTTTAACGACTTCCGGACTGCCCAATGGAGTTCTACGTTGGTATTTTGAAGAGGAATATCGTTGTTATGGCAGCAGCTAGCTACCATAACCCCAGTATCCTCTTCTTCAGCGGGTGGTCCGCATCAAGATAAAAGTGGTCTGCGGCGAATCGCCGCGAGATCACTTTTATCGGTGGCGGGAGAGGGTTCTCCCCTTCCGCCATACTCCGGTGCCCTCCGCCGCTTACCGGAGCCATTGGCAGTGGTGGAGGCGATCGGATCTTCTCTCTTGTGTGACATGGAGACGAGTGAGGGGAAGATGGCCCCCACCCGTCTTCATATCAATGCTGGCGGAAGCGACGCCAAAACGTCACTTCCGTCCATAGCTCTTAAAGGGCCATTTTGTTTATTTATTTTTTTTTAATTACAAAAATTTTTTTTTTATTGCTTTTAAGTATAAATGTGAGCTCTGAGGTCTTTTTGACCCCAGATCTCATATTTAAGAGGTCCTGTCATGCTTTTTTTCTATTACAAGGGATGTTTACATTCCTTGTAATAGGAATAAAAGTGACAACATTTTTTTTTAAAGAACAGTGTAAAAATAAAAAAATAAAAGGGAAAATTAATAAGATAAACAAATGTTTTAAATGTGCCCCGTCCCGACGAGCTTGCGTGCAGAAGCGTACGCATACGTAAGTCGCGCCCAGATATGAATACGGTGTTCAAACCACACATGTGAGGTATCGCCGCGATCGGTAGAGCGAGAGCAATAATTCTAGCCCTAGACCTTCTCTGTAACTCAAAACATGCAACCTGTGGAATTTTTTAAACCTCGCCTATGGAGATTTTTAAGGGTAAAAGCTTGTCGCCATTCCACGAGCGGGCGCAATTTTGAAGCGTGACATGTTGGGTATCAATTTACTCAGCGTAACATTATCTTTCACAGTATAAAAAAAAAATTGAGCTAACTTTACTGTTGTCTTATTTTTTACTTCAAAAAAGTGTATTTTTTCCAAAAAAAAGTCCACCTGCGCAAATACGGTGTGACAGAAAGTATTGCAACAACCGCCATTTTATTCTCTAGGGAGTTAGAAAAAAAAAAAGTATAATGTTTGGGTGTTCTAAGTAATTTTCTAGCAAAAAAAAATGTTTTTAACTTGTAAACAACAAATCTCAGAAAGAGGCTCAGTCCTTAAAGTGGATGTAAACCCAATGTCATCCTTTCTAAACTACTGCCATAGGGGTTATCTATAAGGATATACACGCCTCCTGCATGTATCTTTATCTGTCGAATGTCTCCCCTCTGTCTGTTATGAGACCC